>NW_003852441.1:6760866-6771326 GCF_000181295.1 Otolemur garnettii | reverse complement strand
TTTTGGACTCTAAGAAAAGAAATAGCTGAAAATGTTAACAAATGGAAAAATATACCATGCTCATGGCTGGGAAGAATCAACATTGTTAAAATGTCATACTACCCAAAGCAATATATAATTTTAATGCAATCTCTATTAAAGCTTCACTGTCATATTTTAAAGATCTTGAAAAAATAATATTTCATTTTATATGGAATCAGAAAAAGCCTCTAACAGCCAAGACATTACCCAGGAATAAAAACAAAGCAGGAGAAATCACACTACCAGACCTCAGATTATACCATAAATTGATAGTGATTAAAACAGCATGGTACTGGCACAAAAACAGAGAGGTAGATGTATAGAACAGAATAGAGAGCCAACAGATCAATCCAGCTACTTACTGTTACCTGATCTTTGACAAGCCGATTAAAAACATTGAGTGGGGAAAAGATTCCCTATTTAACAAATGGTGCTGGGCGAACTGGCTGGCAACCTGTAGAAAACTGAAACTGGACCCACACCTTTCACCATTAACTAAGATAGACTCTCACTGGATTAAAGATTTAAACTTATGACATGAAACCATAAAAATACTAGAAGAAAGTGTAAGGAAAACACTTGAAGTATTGGCCTGTGTGAAAATTTATGAGGCGGACCCCCCAGGCAATTGAAGCAACATCAAAAATACAGTATTAGGACTTGATCAAACTAAAGAGCTTCTGCACAGCCAAGAACACAGTAAGTAAAGCAAGCAGACAGCCTTCAGAATGGGAGAAGATATTTCCAGGTTATGTCTCTGACAAAGGTTTAAGAACCAGAATCCATAGACAACTCAAACATATTAGCAGGAAGAGAACGAGTGATCCCATCTCAGGGTGGGGAAGGGACTCGAAGAGAAATTTGTCTAAAGAGGATCCGTGCTCGGCCTACAGATATATGAAAAAATGCTCACCATCCTTAATCATCAAAGAAATGTAAATCAAAACTACTTTGAGATATCACCTAACTCCAGTAAGATTAGCCCATATCACAAAATCCCAAAACCAGAGATACTGGCATGGTTGTGGAGAAAAGGGAACACTTCTACACTGCTGGTGGGGATGCAAACTAATACTATGTTCCTTTTGGAAAGACATCTGGAGAACACTTAGAGAACTAAAAATAGACCTGCCATTTGATCCTGCAATTCCTTTATTAGGTATATATCCAGAAGACCAAAAACCACATTACCACAAAGATATTTGTATCAGAATGTTTATTGCAGCTCAATTCATAATTGCCAGGTCATGGAAGAAGCCCAAGTGCCCATCAATCCACAAATGGATCAACAAACTGTGGTATATGTACAACCATGGAATACTATGTAGCCCTAAAGAAAGATGGAGACTTTACCTCCTTCATGTTTACATGGATGGAACTGGAAAATATTCTTTTTAGCAAAGTATCACAAGAATGGAAGAACAAGTATCCAGTGTACACAGCCCTATTATGAAACTGATTTATAGCTTTCATGGGAAAGCTATAACCTAATTATAGCCTAAGAACATGGGGTGAGCGGAGGGGAGGGGAGGGAGTGGATGGGTGGGGGGGTGATTGGAGGGATCACTTCTACAGTTTATTTTACAAGGGTACAAATGAATCTTTCTAAAAGTAGAATATAAACATCTTAACACAATAACTAAGAAAATGACATAAAGGCATAAAGGCTATTTTAACCAGTTTGATGAACATATTTCAAATTGTATATGAAAACACCACACTGTACCCCATGATTGCATTAATGTACACAGCTATCATTTAATAAAAAAAAAGGAAGCAATTATTAACTCCAGGAAAAACAAAAAGTTGTGTAAAATCTGTCCAATGGAGAGCAATATTTACACAGTTAAAACAATGAAAAGACTGAATATGAATTTTACCAAAAATTGAGACATAATTATTAAGGTGATAGAAGTGGAAGAGATGGTTAGCTACATAACAGGGAGCCAACAACTAATGTCTGAAATAGATGAATGAAAAAAGAGAATTTCTATTATTTAGAAATTAGAGATTAAATAATAGCAATTAATGTTGGTGCCCTTTGAAGGAATTGCTTCTGGGGACTTGAAGGAACGACAGTAGGGTTTTTGGAAAAGACAAAACTTTTTTCTTTTTCTTTTTGCTGTAAGCCTCTGAACACTACCTGACTTTTTAGGTTATTGTAATATAATATATTGTTTAAAATAAATTTTAAACATTAAGAGGGAAGTAAAATAAATTATGCAAATACAAGCCAAGTAAAGATTTGATGTTAACATAGAAGTAGAATTTAAGACAAAAGATTTTATGTGAGATAAAGAAATCTTTCTTTAGTGAAGCTTACAGTTCACAAAGAAAATATAAAATCATGAATATTGTTCCTTCTAATCACCATTAAAATAGATGAATTAAAAACTGCTATAAATTGCAAGAGCAATTTCCAGTATACAGTAACTTTTAAGGCATTACCTATCTTTCCATCATCATTAAATCAAATAAGGAAAAATATGAGGAAAATGATATAGAGAGAAACTACATGATAAAATTCATAAAATAGATTTAATAGACATGTTGTCTATGAAACATAAATTATATGGACCATCTATTCTGATTATTAATAAACTAAAAATAAATAGCAAAAAAAATAAAGTAATCCTAATTATCTTGAAATTTTAACACATGTCCCAAGTATCTCTTGGAAGAAAGGGAAACATCAACTCTTCAATTATATTTACAAAGTAATGATAATGTGAACACTATAAATTAAAACTATAGGAAATCACTAACAGTAGTACTATTTAAAATAAAATTTATAATCTTAAATATTGAAATGAAATGAAATGTACTATTCCAAGATATTAAAAAGTAGAAATAAATAAGAAACTAAAACAAGAAAAAAAAAGCAAGAAATATGCAAAAAGTAAAATCTAAACAATACAAGAATATAAAAAAGGAATTAATGAATTAGGATTTATAAGTAATATGACAATAAAATACTAAAACTTTAGTTTATTTTATGAAAAATGAAAAGAGACCACTCAAAAACACAGCTTTAGGCATTAAAAAGTATGTATAATCACTGATGGGCAGTAGATAATAGACCATGAAAATAAATGGAGCTGAAAGTTAATAAATTTGAAAACTTTGTCAAAATACAAATTAGAAAATCTACTGAAGTAGAAAATCTGAAACAAATATTTAATTAAAGGATAAACTGAAAAAAGTCAAAGTATTACCAGTGATAGAGATTCTAATTCTAGATGCTCTTGTAGAATTCTTTCAAACTTTCAAGGAACATGTAATCCCCATGATATGAAAATTGTTCCACACTATCTTTTTTATAACTATATGTTAGGAAACTGCTCCATCTTTCTGAAACTCAGTTTCTCAGTTAATAAAATTAAGGCAATAATAATAAATATGCTTGACTACAAAAAGGGAAGAAATCAGGGCAGCGCCTGTGGCTCAAAGGAGTAAGGCGCTGGCCCCATATGCCAGAGGTGGTGGGTTCAAACCCAGCCCTGGCCAAAAACCACAAAAAAAAAAAAAAAAGGTAAGAAATCAGAGATTCATTTAAAAATACTGGAATTAATAAGAAATTGTAGTAATATGATCAATTATATAACAAATAATAAAAAAATCAACACCACTATAGTGAAATAATTATAGCTTATAAATGTAATACAGAAAAGATCCCGTTCATACAATAACTAAAAAAGCACAATAAAAATGGTGGATATTGTATATCCACTAATTCACTGAGGGATATAAAAGAACACTTGAATAAATACAAGGCAAAAATTTAGGAATAGAAGAGGGTTGACGTAATTCCAGTTGTGGGAAATACAAAGTTCATGGGCAGTATGTTGTATAACTAATAATTTTTCTGTGAAATTTACTTTTGTATTTTGAGTCATTTCTGTTAAATGTTTTGGCCAAAATATTTTCCATGATTTTTCAACGAATGAGTGTATCTACTTTCATTTCAATATAAGTGTCTAGCTTATATTTGGTTTTCTACTGAACATTCATGAACAAATACACTTCCCATGTTTAATTTTTATTATTAGTGGGTTTTCTTCTATACTCTGGAGAGATAGCTTCTCTTGCCCAACTAGTGACTCACATAAATTATATACATGAGGATTCAGGCTCTAATGATTATATCACCAAGGAGGCATGAGGGACCTCCCAAGAGGCCAGAGCAAACAAGCATCCCCACCACTAGTCTGGCACTTGGGGCAGGGAAAGGAAGACATTCAATTAGACATAACACATCTCTGAGAAGCCTAGGATGAATCTCCAGTCCCAGGGATCTGTGTTTCTAAAAAAACCCATGACATAAGCAATTGACAGATTGCAGCTGTTTCTTGAGAAAAGTCTCTTATAACTGCTTCTTTATCATCTAGCAGAGATTGGAAAGAACTCTTCTACCCTGGAATTTGGTCTGGAAACAGGGGCTCCAGAGGGGCAGGCTATGTCTCCCGACAATCCTTTCTCCATCACTAAAAGAAAGTTATTGAGCACCTTCCATGTTCAGGGAATAGGGCTGAGAGCCAGAGTTACAGGGAAATCTAAGACATAGTTTCTTCTGCTGAATGGTAGATGATCTTGGTTGGGTAATTGTGATGTTAACACAGTATGGAAGTGAAGCAATGAGGGCTGAGGGCTGAGTAATACAAGTAAGTAATGGCCCTCAAGGCCCACCCTTCACCATGGTGAAGACCACAGTGCTAAAGTGATCTAGAGTTAGGGGTGGGTCTTGAGGGCCAACTCACAAAGGGAGGGGGCCAGTGACGGCTCCAGGGGTCTGACAGCTGGAAGGGGCCCCTCCCTGTCAGGGGAGTGGGAAATGGGGTGCTGCTTTATTAGAGGCTGGGAAAATGCCTCTAACCCCAGACTTGCTCCATGCTCCCACCTGTTGCAAGCACATAGCAGAGCAGAACTCCCTGCTGGAAAAGGTGGCTTCCTGCTCTGGGATTTAAGATGGCCAGACACCCAGAGAAGGTGCTGGACAGACACTGGAAGAGGCTATGAGGGTTTGGGGTAAAGGAGCTTTGTCAGAGGGGCTGGGGGTGCTATACTGTACCACCTGGTATCAAGAGATGAGCCAGAATGGCCATGGGCTGACGCCTTTAGATCTTAGCAAACCTCCCCACCAGCAACCCATAGGCCCCAAATGCTGGAGCTCTGACTAGTTCCCAACCCTTCCTCCTATAGCAAGAGTTAAAGACAGAAGCAGTAACTCCCTGGAAGTTACCCTTCACCCTCCAAAGCAGGATTGCTGATATCATATGGGATCTAATAAGTAAGTTCACTGAACTCATCCTAGAAAAAGTGCTCATACTTCATGGTTGAATAGCACCTATGGCCATTTTCTAGGTACTCCCTTGGGAAGCCATGCACAGACACGTGCCTGGTACACCCTTCAAAGCCATTTTGAAACTCTTTTTCTGGAGTGGCCATCAGAGTTGTCATCATACAGCACACAAAACCATGCAACAACATTAATGAGCACCACTTAGCAAGACACTGCCCCACATGGATTCAAACTCAGCTGTGAGACCCTGACATCTCAAGGTTATGAAATCTGACCAAAGTGTACCATGCTGCCAACATAAGTGCACAGTGGCAAGTGCACCAACTTAATTGTCAGACTTTGTAGGACAGCTCTGAAGGCCATTCCAGAAAAAGAGTTCCAAAATTGCTTTGAAGGGTGGATTAGGTGCCGGCCTCAGTGCATAGCTTCCTAAGTGGAGGAGTACCTCGAAGGTAACAGTAGTCATGTACCCATGCCTGATGTGAAACCACTGGCATTCCCCTCTGTCCCCTCCCCACCTCACTTTCATTAACACCCAATGACCCTTCTCTCATCCCCCAAACACCTTCAGCATCAGGGTCCTCACCATTCATGTAGTCCTTGGCCCATATTTTTGCTTTACCTTAAAATTGTTTGAAACTCCGTTACACAAATAAGAGGCCGCAGCTGGGGCTCTGCCACTGTGCAGTTCCCTCACCTGTGCAGTTTCCTCGGTGGTGATGGTGGTGGTGATGGGGATTAGTTACACAACTTCCCACAATGTGGTAGCAATGTCATCACATGTAAGGAACACTTGAAATTGATCTGGAAGATTAGGGAGAAGTTCTATAGTTAAAACAAGCCAAGAAAGAACTGTTCTAGAAAGGGAGGTTAAGGCCAGGTGCTGTGGCTCATGCCTGTAATCCCAGCACTCTGGGAGGCTGAGATGGGAGGATCCCTTGAGCTCAGGAGTTTGAGACCAGCCTGAGCAAGATCGAGACCCTGTCTCTACTAAAAATAGACAAAAATCCTGGGCATTGCAATGAGCATTTGTAGTCCCAGCTCCTTGGCAGGCTGAGGCAAGAGGATCACTTGAGCCCATAAGATTGAGGTTGCTGTGAGCTGTGATGCCACAGCACTCTACCCAGGGTGACAGAGTGAGACTCTGTCTCAAAAAAAAAAAAAAAAAAGGGAAGGAAGGAAGGAAGGGAGGGAGGGAGGCTGGTATGAGCAATTACTTGGAGAGGTAAAATCATGTGGCTTACTCAGAAAGCATTAAAACAGTCCCTGTTGGAGTGGACTAGGAGGAGCAGGAGGATTGTGGCAAGGCAAGCCTTGAGTGCCAAGTGAGGACGTTCATTAAGGCAATACCCAATAAATGCTTTGCACCAGAGCTGGACCCTCCAATACCCTCTTGTGATAAGACCAGTAGCATCAGCATCTCCTGGGAGTTTGTTAAAATACAGAATCTCAGGCCCCACCCCAGACCTTCTGGAGTAGAGTCTATATTTTAACAAGAATCCCAGGTGACTTGGAATCCTAGGTGTGCACGTTAATGTTTAGTGAACAGTGTTCAATCATAGCAATTATTAAAAACCCAAGCCTCCCTTGATTTCTTAAACAGGAAGAGATGGTTTTGAAATGTTGCTAACAACTAGCTTTTGAATTATTTCCTGGAAACTCCATTTCTCCAGCAATCCCTGTGTTGCCCATGGAAATGGCATCTCAGAGGTTCTTCATCTTTTTTTTTGAGACAAAGTCTTACTTTGTCACCTTCGGTAGAGTGCTGTGGTGTCAGAGCTCATAGCAACTTTAAACACTTGGGCTCAAGCAATTCTCTTGTCTCAGCCTTCCAAGTAGCTAGGACTATGGGCACCTGCCACAATGCCTGGCTATTTTTTAGAGACAGGGTCTTGCTCTAGTTCAGGCTGGTCTCGAACCTGTGAGCTCAGGCAATCCACCTGCCTCCACCCCTCAGTGGAGGTTCTCCATCTTCAGTAAGCAGAGGGACAAGATGTGGGTATTCACATGCAGATTCATGAGGCCACACTCCAGCTCTCCCAGGGATTCTGACGCTGATCATCCCAAGAACACCCAATGAGACCAACTGGGCTAGAAGGGCTACTTATCCTCACCAAGGAGACGATTCTGGAAAGAATGGAGAGCTTGAAAATATTGGAATTTCTCACATCCAAAGTTCTGGGTTTGCTGTATTGGTCTTTCATTTGACCCAGCCCTGCTTTAAATGGACATTTATCATAAAGCAGAAATAACACCATTAGCTTTCCAAGCAGTGATAAAATTAGCAGTGTAAACAAAGCGAGTAAGTGACCTTAGATCCCTGGTTGACTCTGACCCAACACCTACTAAGACGATTAGTCAGGGTAAATGAGAACAGGGCAAAGAGGGCCCTGGGGAGGAGAGATGTCCCCGCCCTATTCATGTCCTAAGAATCCTCTAAGGCACAGGATGGTTCCTCAAATGCCTGCAGATGATTAGGGCTCCGGTTGGCTCCAGCCTTAGCCCCCAACTCTGTGCCAAAGTCTGTCACAGTTATTTTTCTCCAGGAGGGAGAGTTCCTTCCAACTTATAATTTTCTTGCTGTTCACTTTCCAGCTTCCTGAGAAGGGGGTGTTCTCTCCTGGAGTCCAGAGAGGCCTGCTGTAGGGTAGGAGAAGCCTATGGCAGCCACTTCTGTTCCACTCTTTTTGAAGATGGGCCTTTTGTGAGGGGACATCAACTATGCTACTTGGTTTGAGACAGAGGCTAGTATAAACCCCATCTCTTCCAGCTGGCCTTCTTGACTGATCAAGTCCAGTGTGAGCACTTCTTTTTCTAAACAAAAAGCAAGGTCATGGCTGGGGCCCCTTGTGTTATGTTCTGGGTTTGATTGGTCTGTTTCCTCTCTTAATTGTTAGTTTCTTGAGAGCACAGCTCCTGCATTGTACTTCTTTTTGTCTTCCTTTTGTCCAGGACCTGCATCACCCTGGTTTTAACTTCACTGAAGAAACACTCCTTCTATGCCAAAGGACAGATATCAGCAGCCACTTTGACATGTGTTAAAAGGTCTGGGTTTGTAGAAAATGTGCATGTGTGTGTAGGTGTGTTTACATGTCCATGTCTGTTTATGTGTGTGTCTGCGTATGTGCGTGTGCACATGTGTGTATGTGTGCGTGTCCCCATTCCTCCTTCCTCCTAGGCAGCGGGGGCAGTGAGCTCAGAGCTGCAGGCGTGGCAGGTGCACCCTCTTTTCTGCATTCTCATCCTCTGCAAGCCAAACAGGCTAGGGGCTCTTCAGAAACTAGGCCGAGCTGGCACAAATTATTCATGGCAAACCTAGCAAATGTGTACCCTTCCCTGGCTGCCTGGGGTCTGGCTCTGACTCTGGCTCTGTTCTCCTCTTCCCTGCATGGAGACTAGCTCCAGCATCATGCTGCAGCCTGGTGTCCATGTAGAAGGTGTGTACACGTCTGGTGTAATAGAGAGCTCAGCATCAGAAATAAGAAATAATCTTCCTTGGAGGTTTCCTTAGAGAAGAGTAAGTGTGTGAAGCAACGTTGCTTCGTAAGACACGGGTATTCACATGCAAATTCATGAGGCCACACTCCAGCTCTCAACGTTGCTTCACACACTTACTCTTCTCTAAGGAAACCTCCAAGGAAGGGTGTCTCTGGGTTGATCTTTCAGTCCACTGTCACCAGCTAGCCCCTGTTTTCTCTGCTCTGTTCTAGTGATGTGCGCTCTCAACACGGCAGTTTTCTCCTCTGTAAAATGAACATGACCATGCTCACACAGATTTACATGAAATAATGTTGGCAGGTATTTTGTAAATTTTTTTTTTTGAGACAGAATCTCACTTTTGTCTCCCTCTGTAGAGAACCATGGTGTCCATAGCTTACATCAACTTCAAACTCTTGGGCTCAAGTGATCCTTTTGTCTCAGCCTCCCAAGCTGGGATTACAGGTGCCCACCACGACGCCAGCTAATTTTTCCATTTTTAGTAGAGGTGGGGGGTCTCTCTCTTGCTCACGCTGTTTTTGAACTCCTCAGCTCAAGCAATCCACCTGCCTCAGCCTCCCAGAGTGCTAGGATTATAGGTGTGAGCCACCGTGCTCAGCCAATATTTGGTAAATTTTAAAATTTTCAATGGAACATTTTTATTGCCTCGATCCTCAGGCTTGGTATGGTTTTTAATGAAATGGAGACAAGCAATCCTTATAAAATGCTTGATTGAGGGCAGCCCCTATGGCTGAAGGAGTAGGGAGCCGACCCCATATACCGGAGGTGTTGGGTTCAAACCTGACCCTGGCCAAAAACTACAACAACAACAACAAGTAGCAGGGCGTTGTGGAGGGCACCTGTAGTCCCAGCTATTTGGGAGACTGAGGCAAGAGAATCCACTTAAGCCCAAGAGTTTGAGGTTGCTATGAACTGTGACCACTCTACTAAGGGGGACATAGTGAGACTGTGTCTCAAAAAAAAAAAAAAAAAAGAAAATGCTTGATTGAACAAAGAAGACTTATTTCTTAACTATAACAGCTAACTTACTGTATCTATTGAGAGTGTGATTTTATATTTTTTAAGGGAGGTATAGTGGAGTTGAACCACTCTAGTGTGAGTGTATGTGTCAATTCTAGTTTGGCTCTGAAACATTTATTAGGCCCATACTCCTTAAGAAATCAGTTTGTTGCTGGATGGGGTGGCTCACACCTATAAGTCTAGTACTCTGGGAGGCTGAGGCAGGAGAATACCTTAAGTCCTTAAGTCCAGGGGTTTGAGAACAGCCTGAGCAAGAGCAAGACCCTGTTTCTACTAAAATAAATAAATAAATATAGAAAAATTAGCTGGGCATTGAGGCAGGCATCTGTAGTCCCAGCTACTTGGGAGACTGAAGCAGGAGGATTGCTTGAACCAAGGAGTTTATGGTTGCTGTCAGCAAGGCTGTCCCCATGGTACTCTAGCCTGGGCAACAGAGTGAGACTCTGTCTCAAAAAAGGAAAAAAATAAAAAAGAAAAAAGAAAAGAATCATTCTGTTGGTGTTTGTGAATAGGGCTCTCTTACTTAAGCCAGCATGGTTTGCCAACTCATCACTGTTCCACTAAACAAAAATTTTTTTCTTTTTTTTTTTTGAGACAATTTCTCTTTGTTGCCCTTGGTAGA
>NW_003852441.1:6742242-6760705 GCF_000181295.1 Otolemur garnettii | reverse complement strand
CTTGGTGTATGTGGCTGGTGCCCTACCCACTGTACTATGGGCGTTGCCCACTAAACAAATTTTGATTGACTTTTATGCTGTATGTGTTTACACACAACTCAACTTCTAGATATATGTTCTTGATATGGAAAAAAATAATCAGCACATGGATGAATCCTTCCCACTTTGGAGGAAAATCCAGTTCTCTTGTCTTCTGTACCCAAGATTATAGGAAACTACACACTTACAGCAAGGACAGCCCCCAATCAAAAGCCCTCAGTTCAGTTCTCTGCACTCTGTCTCAGGCCATCACATTGCGTATGGGCAGCTGATGCCAATCTGGACCCACACAATTGGCTGCAAAGTGAGACTGGAGAAGAGTGTCTCACTGCATGCAAGACCCGACTTCTATGTGTACACCTTAGAAGTCAGAATGGGGAAAAGCCCCTGAGATTTCAGCCCACCTTCTCATAGCTCTTTACTCTCTCTATCCTAGCTTCTTTTTTTCCGCCTACAAGCTCATTTATATCTCTTGTCTACTAAAACAAAAACAAACCTAACCAAACAAAATAACTTTTCTCTTATGCGTCAGTCTTACTGCAGTCTCGCCCCTTGGCTTTCTTTCCTCAGTGTCATATGCCTGCACAGTCCTCTGTGTTACTGGGCCCTGTTTCTTTCTTTTTTAAAATAAATTTTATTGTGTTTAATTCAGGTTTACAACATGATATTGTAGTATATATACATAGATAATGAAATGGTTACTGAAGTGCAGCATATTAATATAGCTAGCATCTCACACACTTACTTTTATTCTTGTAACCAGAGCAGCTAAGACCCACTTTTAAAATAAAAAGTCTTAATATGATACAATTTTATTAACTACAGTCCTGGTGTTGTGCATTAGAACTCTGGACTTATTTGCCCTCCACGTCTGCTACTTTGTATCCTTGACCTAGACCTCCTCACCTTCTCCCTGCCCCGCGCCCCTGCTAACCACTGTGTTATTCTGTGTCTCTGTATATTTAACCTTTTTCTTTCTTCTAAAGATTCCACATATAAGTGGGATCGTGCAACATTTTTCTTTCTGTGTCTGGATGATTTCACTTAGTACAATGTCCTTGAGTTCATCAACATTGTCTCAAATGCCAGGGTCTCCTTTTTAAAGGCTGAATCTATTCCATCGCTGAACAGCATATATACTGCATTTTAAATCCATCTAGTGATGGTCACTTAGGTTGATTGTGTATCTTAGCTATTTTGAGTAGTGCTTCAAAGAGCATGGGAGTGCAGATATCTTTCTGAGATGGTGGTTTCATTTTGGACACTATTTCTTAACCAACAACTTGCTTCTTACTCCATTTTGCCCTGATCAGCCTGTCCAAATTGCTTCCTAAAAGTCCTCAAGGCATCCCCTCAAGTGGAAAATCCAGTACCTATTATTATTATTACTGGCCAGGGCTGGGTTTGAACCCGCCACCTCCAGCATATGGGACTGGCACCCTACTCCTTTAAACTACAGGCACCACCCCAGTACTTATTTTTTATTCCTCACCTTCCTGGACCTCTTTGCAGCATCTGGTACTATTACGGATCATTGCAAATTTTATTAACCGTGTCTTTTTATTTTCTGTTTTTGATGTTTTGCTATGGGGGGCCTTGCTGACCCCAGATAACTGCCCCTCCCAGAAGTAGCCAGTTCCTAGAGATGGTTAGTAACATTCCCTCCAGCACAACTTCAAATTCAACTCCCTTCTCTATACAGATCTCACACTCAGGGCCAAGGTTCCCCTGCCCTGATCACCCCAGGACCATGGACCAGACAACAAGAATGGCCCCTATACCTCCCAGCTGCTGAAATTACTCAAACTGGCCAGTCCTAACCCTGCTCACCCTGCCTCCAACATTCCTTCCCAGGGAACCCACAGTCACACTCTCACCCACCTTCTCCTTCTCTCCCTCTGCCTTCTGACCGGCCCTGGTGCTTCACAGAGTGGAGCATTCCCTTCTCCCTAGAAATCCTGTGTGGTCTGCCATTTCCCCTCTCCCTAGAAATCAGTGAATATAAAAAAAACTTTTTCCTTCATAACAGTCATTTCTGTATCTGTGTGTCTTACCGTACCTTATTAAAACAAATCCTGGGTGTACTTCAAAATATATACGCTATTTTTGGAAAGAATCAGCCCCCTTGCCTTTGGAAGAATTTTTAACTGTGTTTCAGCTTGTGTTTTTTACATTACTCTACTTTTTGCATTCTTCTTATTTCTGACTTGCTTATAGAAGCTCTAGAATTAGAGGCATATCTATGGGCTATGGGATTAAAAACTGCTTTTGTGTTTGTTTTTCTCAAAGCAAGTAGGGAGACGGGCTTAAGACTAGGGTTAGGATAATTCTTGTGGTGTTAATAAAGATGCTGGCTGAAAGCCCACGGTCTATTTAAAATTGTTGTTATTGCATAAAAAATGGCAAGACTCAAGGTTGGGCACTTTAATTCTAATGCTCATCTGAATTCAGCTATGAGAATGGCAGTTTGGGGCGGTAACCCGAACTCCAAACCTGGCTTTGCATGAAGGCTTGGATCTCTGCTCTCCCTGCTGGGAGTGGCTTCAGGCTGCCACTGCTGCCTGGGAGAAAGGTGAGCCAGCGTTTCCTTCTGTTGAATTCATCTCCCCCATCATCAGGTACTAACTGCAGGAGCCAGAACACAGGAAGGGAGGAAGAGAGAAGAACTGCAGCCGTCACAAATGGCTGTGTTCTCTCCGGGGCTGATGAGCACTACAGCTGCCTCTTCCAAAAGGATGCTTTGGTGGCTCTCCAGAGATGCCACTGCTACTGGGCCCTCCTGACTTCTAACCTGGGCCTCTCTCTCTTTTGGTTACTACTCCAACTCAGCTTCCACATTTCTGGTTGTCCTCTCTGTGGGATTCCACTGCTCTTTCAAGCTGTCCTGTTGGGCAGGATTTAAAATAGCTCTAAAACAACATTCCTATTTAGGACTTATGGCTGATCCCTTTCCCCTGGGGGACACAGTCAGTCCCCAGGTGTGGGCCTTCCTGCACACGCTGCTTGGCCTTTCCTTCGTGAGTCTGACTCTTGGTGGCTGTGCAGAAGGCACAGTGTGGACCCTCTGAGGGGTCTCATGCCAGCCCCTCTCCCTAGGCTTGGGTTTAGAAGGAAACGTGTGACGTTTCTTTCTCAGGACATTCTTTCCCATCTCCTTGGAGCAGAGCTTTAGAAATGCTCTCTCTGGAGTTTCCTTCATGTTTCAGCATCCAAACTTCTACCCTAACATCACATAGCCCATTTTTTAAAAGTTAAAGAAAAATGAGCAGAATTCTCCAGTGATTTTAGTATACCTAAATGCTTTTAATGATCTTCATTTAAACAGTCTCGACAAATACTTAAGCTTATATATGACAGATAAGCATTAAGTGTTGTGTCTCTTCTTACAAACATGAAGAAATATCGGGTGATACTTTCTGACACTTTGTTTTCTCTGCCTGTACAAAATCTTTCTGTTTGGAAAAGGCCGTGATCTATATTAGCGATTCTGAAACCTGGCAGTGTATCAACAAAACCTGGGGAACTTACTCAAACTTCAGATGTCAGGCTCAATTCCAGATCTACTAAATCAGTCTCCAGGCCATCAGCACTTTTATCAAACTTCACCTGCGATTCTCTAGCAGAAGTGGGTTCCTAGTCCTCCTGGTGGTGGCTACTCAGAAATGCCAATACCACTTGGAAAAATGTAAACAGCCCCTGATGGGCAAGTCTTGAAAATTCAAACTTATCAAACCCCAGGCTCCCCAGCAGTTCCCTTGGGAGTAAATTCCAGCAAAGTCTCATCCTTACGTGTTGGTTGTGAGAGCTTTTCTTTCACAGGCTTTCTCTGCTCCTGAATGATGAAACCCCACCTCCGGGTTGACTAGTTAGTGCTCTGTTGAATCCATCGCTATGGAATGTCCCTGTTTAGCAGAGTTGCTAGGAAGGCCTGATTCATAACCTTCCACCCCATGGTTTTTATGTTCTAATGCTGAGTCTCTTACTAACCAGTTTATCCACTTGTCCTTTACTAGGCTTGACTACTTGGGTCTTTGCTGCCAATTCTCTTGTTTTGTGTCTTGGTAGCCTTGGGGATTTTAAACATTTCGCCCCTTTCTCTTTCTCCTTAATCAGAGAATTGAAGTTCTCCATAGTTCTCATCAGTAACTTCTGGCTGTGAAAAATGATACCAGAAGTTCATGACCATTCAAATGTTTTCCTGATCTGCTATTTTGATTTTTGTCTTTTGCCAGTGGTAGAAAGCTCCCTCTGGCCTATTCCGTCTGAACTTTGATACTGAGAGTTACTAAGAGAGGTAGATGGTGCCAGCTAAGGTAGAAGACATATCTGAAGACATGCCAGCCAGAATTTATAGTTCCCTGCTTCATCACTCCTAGAATCTGGACAACTGAAAACATCCTAACCTTCTCTGTGCTTCTGGCCGTCCCTTGTCTTTTACTCCTGTTATTTTTCTATGTCCACAGTTACTAAAGTTACTCTCGTAATTGTAGATTACTCAGCAATTCCCCCCACCTCCCCCCGCTCCCCAGTTCCTTCATGGCCTCTTGCTAGCCACAGACTGTAGTCTAGAGTGGCCAGCTGCCCGAGCACGTTTCCAGTTTGACTCCCATTTCTCTCCATAAAACTCCTACTAAATTACTCATTTTTTTGGTGATCCTTCCAACATGTTGCTGTCGTCCATCCAGGCTTTTATAACAAACATACTGTAGACTGGTGGCTTGACATTTGTTACCCAAGTTCTGAATGCAGGGGAGTCCGGATCAAGGTGCTGGCTGGTTTGATGTCTGGTGACAGCCGGTTTCACGGCTGTCTTCTCGCTGTGTCCTCCCAGAGTAGAAAGGGAAGATGAGCTCTCTCCACCCTCTTTAGGAAGGGCTCTAATTCTGCTCCTTCCATGTGAACTAATCACTTTACAAAGGCTCCACCTGCTAATGCCATCACACTGGGGCTCAGACTTCATTGTATGACGTTTAAGAAGACACAAGCGTTTAGTCATGACACATGCCATGCCCTTTCTTGTGAACATCCTTTTCCTCCCAGACATTTTTTTGGGGGGGGCTGGAATTGGGAAAGTGTCAGAAAAAATAAAGAAAAAAGTTCATTTATTGAAATGCTACCACATTCCAGGCACCAAGTTATGTATCTTTACATATGTGTCACCCACACCTCACAGTAATCCTCTCAAATAGTTACTCCCAGCCTCATTTTATAAATAAAGTAATAGATTATTTAACAATCTTGTCTGGACTCACCTGAAGATCAGCCAGGGATGAACCTGTGTCTGTTAAAGTCAGGTGCTTCTTTTCTTTATTTTTTTTTTTTATTTTTTATTATTTTTATTTTTTTAAATTAAATCATAGCAGTGTACATTAATACTATCATGGGGTACAGTGTACTGTTTCTGTATACAATTTGAAATATTTTCATCCAACTGGTGAACATAGCTTTTTTCTTAGTTATTGTGTTAAGACATTTATATTTTACAATTAGAGAGATTCACATGTACCCTTATAGGATGAACCGTAGGCGTGATCCCACCAATCACCATCCCTCCACCCACCCTCCCCCCTCTCCTCCCATCCCTCCCCATATTCCGGGGCTAAAATTGTTTCATAGTAGGGCTGAGTACATTGGATACTTTTCTTCCATTCTTGGGATACTTGGCTAAGAAGAATATTTTCCAGCTTCATCCATGTAAACATGAAGGAGGTAAAGTCTCCATCTTTCTTAATGGCTTTATAGTATTCTGTGGTGTACATATACCACCATTTATTGATCCATTTGTGGATCAATGGGCTCTTGGGCTTCTTCCATGACCTAGCAATTATGAATTGGGCTGCAATGAGCATTCTGATACAAATATCTTTATCATAGTGTAAGTTTTGGTCTTCTGGATATATACTTAATAGAGGAATTATAGGATCAAATGGCAGGTCTATTTTTAGTTCTCTAAGTGTTCTCCAGATGTCTTTCCAAAAGGAACATATTAATTTGCAATCCCACCAGCAGTGTAGAAGTATTCCCTTTTCTCTACAACCACGCCAGCATCTGTGATTTTGTGATTTTGTGATATGGGCTCATCTTACTGGTGTTAGATGATATCTCAAAGTAGTTTTGATTTGCATTTCTCTGATGATTAAGGATGGTGAGCATTTTTTCATATGTTTGTAGGCCGTGTGCCTGTCTTATTCAGAGAAGTTTCTCTTCAAGTCCTTTGCCCACCCTGCGAGTGGATCACTTGTTCTCTCCTTGCTAATACATTTGAGTTCTCTGTGGATTCTGGTTATTAAACCTTTGTCAGAGACATAATCCGCAAATATCTTCTCCCATTCTGAGGGCTGTCTACTTGCTTTACTTACTGTGCTTTGGCTGTGCAGAAGCCTTTTAATTTGATGAGGTCCCAGTAGTGTATTTTTGATGTTGCTTCAATTGCCTGGAGGGTCCCCTTCATAAAATTTTCGCCCAGGCCAATACTTCAAGTGTTTTCCCTACACTTTCTTCTAGTATTTTTACAGTTTCATGTCTTAAGTTTAAGTCTTTAATACAGTGAGTCAATCTTAGTTAGTGGTGAAAAGTGTGGGTCCAATTTCAGTCTTCTGCAGGTTGCCAGCCAGTTCGCCCAGCACCATTTGTTAAATAGGGAATCTTTTCCCCACTCAATGTTTTTAATTGGTTTGTCAAAGATCAGATAATGGTAAGTAGCTAGGTTCATGTCTTGGTTCTCTATTCTGTTCCATACATCTACCTCTCTGTTTTTGTGCCAGCACCATGCTGTTTTGATCACTATGGATTTATAGTGTAGTCTGAGGTCTGGTAGTGTGATTCCTCCTGCTTTGTTTTTATTCCTGAGTAATGTATTCAAGGTTTTTTTTCTGATTCTACATAAAATGAAGTATTATTTTTTCAAGATCTTTAAAGTGTGACAATGGAACTTTAATAGGGATTGCATTAAAATTATATATTGCTTTGGGTAGTAGGGACATTTTAACAATGTTGATTCTTCCCGGCCATGAGCATGGTATATTTTTCCATTTGTTAATATTTTCAGCTATTTCTTTTTTTAGAGTTTCATAGTTCTCTTTATAATGGTTTTTCACATCCTTTGTTAGGTAAAGTCCTCAATATTTCATCTTCTTTGGCACTACTGTGAATGGAATAGAGTTCTTGACTATTTTTTCAGCTTGACTGTTGTTGGTATATATAAAGGCTACCAATTTATGAGTGTTGCTTTTGTAACCTGAGACACTGCTGTATTCCTTGATCACTTCTAAGAGTTTTGTAGTAGAATCCCTGGTATTTTCCAGGTATACAATCATGTCATCTGTGAAGAGTGAAAATTTAATCTCTTCTGATCCTATATGGATACCTTGATTGCCTTTTCTTCCCTAATTGCAATGGCTAAAACTTCCATTACAATGTTAAAGAGCAATGGAGACACTGGGCAACCTTGCCAGGTTCCTGATCTGAGTGGAAATGATTTCAATTTAACTCCATTCAGTATGATATTGGCTGTGGGTTTGCTGTAGATGGCCTCTATCAATTTGAGAAATGTCCTTTCTATGCCAATTTTCTTAAGTGTTCTGATCATGAAGGGATGCTGGATATTATCAAAAGGTTTTTCTGCATCAATTGAGAGAATCATATGGTCTTTGTTTTTTAATTTATGTGATGAATTATATTTATAGATTTACGTATGTTGCACCATCCTTGAGATCCTGGGATAAAACCCACTTGGTCATTGTGCATAATTTTTTTGATGTGTTGTTAGATTCTGTTGGTTAGGATCTTATTGAATATTTTTGCATCAATATTCATTAGTGATATTTGTCTGTAATTTTCTTTCTTTGTTGGGTCTTTTCCTGGTTTGAGTATCAAGGTGATGATTGCTTCATAGAATGTGTTGGGTCGTATTCATTCTTTTTCTATATTTTGGAAAAGGTTAAGTAGTATAGGTACTAGTTCCTCTTTAAAGGTTTGGTAGAATTCTGACGTGAAGCCATCTGGTCCTGTGTTTTTCTTTTTAGGGAGATTTTGTATAGTTGATGCTATTTCAGAACTTGATATAGGCCTGTTCAACATTTCCACTTCTTTCTGGCTAAGTTTTGGGAAGTAGCATGCTTCCAAGTATTGGTGAATTTCCTTCAGATGTTCATATTTCTGAGAATAAAGTTTCTTATAATGTTCATTAAGGATTTTTTGAATTTCTAAGGGGTCTGTTGTTATTTCATCTTTACCATTTCTGATTGATGAAATTAGCAATTTTACTCTTTTTTTCTTGCTTAGGTTGGACAAAGTTTTATCTCTCTTACTGAACTTTTCAAAAAACCAACTTTTTGATTAATTGATCTGTTGTATAATCCTTTTGTTTTCAATTTCATTTAATTCTGCTCTAATTTTGGTTATTTCTTTCCTTCTTCTGGGTTTCGGATTGGAGTGTTCTTCCTTTTCCAGTTGCTTGAGATGTCCTATTATGTTGTTAACTTCCTCTCTTTCTGTTTTCTTAAGGAAGGTTTGCAATGCTATAAATTTCCCTCTTAGGACTGCCTTTGCAGTATCCCAGAGGTTCTGATAATTTGTGTCTTCATTATCGTTTTGTTCCAAAAATTTGGTAATTTCTTCTTAATCTCATCTCTGACCCACCTATAAGGTTATTTAGCTTTCATGTTTTTGTATGAGTCTGCAGATTCCTGTTGTTACTGAGTTCAACTTTTATTCCATGATGGTCTGAGAAGATACAAGGAATAATTTCTATTCTTTTAAATTTGCTGAGTTTAGACCTGTGACCTAAAATGTGGTCGATTTTGGAGTATGTTCCATGGGCCAATGAGAAAAATGTGTATTCAGTTTTGTTAGGATGAAACATTCTGTAGATGTCTGTTAAATCCAAATGCTGAATAGTTAAGTTTAAATCTAAAATTTCTTTGCTAAGCTTCTTGTTGGAGGATCTATCCAACACTGCCAAAGGAGTATTAAAATTTCCAACTATGGTGGAGCTGGGAGAAATCAAGTTGCTCATGTCTATTAGAGTATCTCTTATAAACTGAGGTGCATTTTGGATGGGTGCATAAATATTGATGATTGAAATCTCAGAGTATTGAGTATTACCCTTAACAAATATAAAGTGTCCGTTTTTATCCTTCAGGTGCTTCTTTTCAACTGATGCTTTCCTAGTATCACTTCTTCCCAGCAAAGCGTATATGTCAGTCTTTTCCCGAAATCTCTTTCAATTTCATCGTAGTTCGTTGCTTTCACTCTCCCCTCTTATTTATAAACGAGTACGTGTTGAGAATGTGCTTTCTGCCAGACGCTATGCTATGTCCTAGAGACAGAGGCTCCTGTTCTCAAGAAACTTGCATTCTCTGAGGAAGATGAATAATAAACAAGTAAACATACATAATGACAAAGCAGAGCCAGTGTAAGTGCTGGACAAGTGATAAATAGGGTTTTAGCCAGTGATGGTATCTGGGAGGGATGAATTCGCAAAGGCCTCTGTAAGGAGCTGATATTTGAATTATGACTTGGAAAATGTGACAGTGCCAAATAAGTAAAGGGCTAGAGCAAGCGTCAAACTATGGCCTGTGGGCCACATGCAGCCCACTGAGGACATTTATCTGGCTGCCACCGCTGCCTGTCCTGCTTAGCAGCTGACTTGTCCCAGGGCCCGCAGTCTGGCCCTTCAATGGTCTGAGGGACAGCGAACTGGCCCCCTGTTTAAAAAGTTTGAGGACCCCTGGGCTAGAGGATGAGCCGTCCATGCAGATGCAGAAGCATGGGTAAAGGTCCTGGAGCAGGGGGCTGCTTTGCAGGTTTGAGGAGCAGTTTTGCTGGGTGCTTCATGAGTGGTAAAACCTTAGGATAAGAAAGGTAGGTCGACACCTGAGCATGGGAGCCAGAGAGCCATTTGGGATTTCATTCTAAGGGCCAGGTAAAACCTTTGAAAATTTAAAAAATGGCTTTCTTGAGGTATAATTGACATGCAATAAACAACAATCTGATAAGTTTTTCCTTATGCATACACCCATGAAATTATCACTGTGCTCAAGATATTGAGCATACCCCTCACCTGCAAACGTTTTGTCAGAGCCCTTGGCAGTCTCCCACCCAAAACCTTCCCTGACCTCTGCTCTGTGCAGCCGCAGGTTTGCTTCTTGATACTATCAATTAATGTGAACTTTCTAGAACTTTATGCAAGCAAAATCACAAAGTCCGTACTTTGTGCGAATGTGTGTGTGTTGTAGGTTTTTACAAAACAAACTTTATGTTGTTTTTTTTTTTTCTTGTTTGAAACAGAGTCTCACTTTGTCACCCTCTGTAGAGTACTATGGCATCACAGCTCACGGCAACCTCAAACTGCTGTGCTCAAGTAACTCTCTTGCCAAGCCTCCCGAGTAGCACCTGCCACCACACCTGGCTAGTTTTTAGAGACAGGATCTTGTTCTTGCTCAGGCTGGTCTAGAACTCCTGAGCTCAGGAAATCCACCTGCTTTGGGTTTCCAAAATGCTGTAGAAACTTTTTATTAGGTTAAGGAAGTTCCCTTCTCGTTTTACTTTGCTGAGAGTTTTTTCTTTTTTTAATCAGGAATGGGAACTGTACTTTATGAAATGGTTGTTCTCTACATTTTGAAATGATTACCTTTATTTTTTTTTTCTTTTAGACTTTTAGTTGATTTTTTTGAATGTTAAACCAAATTTGCATTCCTGGAATATTTCCTACTTGATCATGATTTATTATTCTTTATCTATATTGTTGAATTAAATTTGCTAAAATTTTGTTTAGAAAATTTGTGTCTATGTAGTTTTCTTTTTTTGTAACATCTTTGTCTAGAATTGGTGGCAGGATAATGCCAACTTTATAGAATCCATTGAGAAGCATTCCCTCTCTTCAATTTTCTTCGAGAGTTTGTTCAAATTGGTATTATTTCTTATTAATGTTAGGGAGACTTCACTAGGGAAGCTGCCTGAGCCTGAGATTTCCTTTGTTAGAAGGTTTTAAACTACAAATTTAGCTTTAAAAAGTAGATATTGGATTATCTCTTCAGGTTATCTATTTCTTCTTGAGTGAGCATTGCTCATCCATCTTTCATGGAATTTGCCCATTTCTTCTAAGTTGTCAAATTGAGTGTCACGAAGCTATTCATAATAATCC
Source organism: Otolemur garnettii (assembly GCF_000181295.1). Taxonomy (NCBI): domain Eukaryota; kingdom Metazoa; phylum Chordata; class Mammalia; order Primates; family Galagidae; genus Otolemur; species Otolemur garnettii. Next base: position 6,749,520 of record NW_003852441.1, on the reverse strand, counting down.
TTGGTCATCCTTTTAATGTCTGTATAATTTTTAGTGATGTTTCACTTAGTGATCCTCATTCTACTGATCTGTCACTCCTAATATTGCTCACTTGCCTTCTCTCTTTCCCCCACCCCTAGGAGCTGATGATGAGTCTCACAGGAGTTTTATCAAACTTATTTGATACATTTTTCTCCAATAACAAGAATTTGATCTCACTCATTTTCCACAAGATTTTGATCTCACTCATTTTCCTTATGTTTTATATGTAACAGATCTTTGCTCTATTTTATTATTTCATTATTTTTATTTTGAGTTTAACATGTTCTCTTTTAGTTTCTTTCAGTTTGCTTCTTAAGAAGGAAGCTATGATCATTGATTTGAGACCCATTTTCGGAGCTTTCTCTCTGGCTGATGGGAAGAAGAATTATTCTCAGTGTGTGTGACTTCTGAGGCGCTGCTGCCTCTGATCCTTTCAGGTGGTCCTTTCCCTGATGAATTTCCTCACAGGTGTCGCCCAGCAGCGCTCAGCCCCAGGCTCATGAGTCTCCTCCGTAGGTCTCTAGACCTTTGTGTGCAGCTTCCCTAGTCCTCCCCCGTGAGCCCCTGAACTCTGACTTCCTCAGCCCCCCAAACTTAGCACCATCTCCTCAGCTCTGCAAGACCTCCAAGCTCTCCTGCCTTCCCTGGAAGTTCTCTTCAGGCAGGAATCATAGGACCTCAGGGCTGTGTGTCCTCTCTTGGATGTCGTCTGAGTCTCATGTTTGCCTACACCACCGTCTCACATCTTTTATGTCTTTTTCAGTTCTTTCATACTGAAGGATAACTCTAGTTTCTGTAACTCCATCAAGGTTAGAAACAGAAGTCTTGTCCTTGCAGAGGAATTTGCAGAGAGGAGGGGCATTACATGTATACCATGTGAGATTTAAGAAGACCCCAGGGGCTCCGTGCCCGTAGCTCAGTGGGTAGGGCACCTGCCACATGCACCATGGCTGTGACTTCAAACCACCAGCCTAGGCCTGCTAAACAACAATGACAACTACAACAATGACAACTTCAACAACAGCAACAAAAATGGCCAGGTGTTGTGGTGGGTATCTGTAGTCCCAGGTATTGGGAGGCTGAGGCAAGAGAATCACTTAAGCCCAAGAGTTTGAGGTTGCTGTGGGCTGTGACACCACGGCACTTTACCAATGGTTACATAATGAGACTTTGTCTCAAAAAAAAGAAGACCCCAGGGACTGCTGTGTGGAAAGCAGGTGGTCTTGGGAGAACAGGTGGATTATGTGGGAATGAAGCCAGGAAGTGCTGGAATTGAAGACAGGTTTTTTTTTTTTTTTAGAGACAGTCTCACTTTATTGCCCTCAGTAGAGCACTGTGGTATCACAGCTCACAGCAACCTCAAACTCCTGGGCTTAGGTGATTCTCTTGCCTCAGTGCCCCAGTAGCTGGGACTACAGGGACTCACCACAATGCCTGGCTATTTTTTTGTTGCAGTTTGGCTGGGGCAGGGTTTGAACACACCACCCTCAGTATACGGGGCTGGCGCCCTACCCACTGAGCTACAGGCGCCACCCTGAAGAGAGGTTTTTGCGGAGGCCATGGAGACAGGAGGAGGCATGTCGAGGGCCATTTGGAAGACTTGCTGATCAATTGAATGTGGAAAGGGGAGGAAAGGGAGGAATCAAAGCTGCCTGCTAAGTAGAACAACTGATCCCATAGGGGAAGCCCCGGGGAGGAGGACAGTGCTGGGGATAGGCAGAGGTCAGGCATTACTATTTAGACAGAAGCCTGGGATGTCTTTTTAATCATTCAGCTGGAACTAATTGAATGTTCAAACAGGCAGCGGGCTCTAAGAATGTGGTGCTACGGGGAGGGAACAGGCTGGACATGGGAAAATGGAGTCACCAGCATAGAACTGTTCAAAACCCTGGGAGTGGAAGAGATTACCAAGGAAGAGAGTAGATAGAGAGATCAGACCAGGTTGAGTCCCCAAAGTCCAGAGGCCAGGAAAGCAGGAAGAACTATGAAGGAAAGAGAGAAGAGGCACCTGGCTTCGGACAAGACTCAGTGCCTTTACCAACCAGGCATTGTTCTGCATCATCGTTACCTGTTAATCCACCTGTCGCTCAAGTTGCCTGCAAGACTCTGAAGTCCGGTCCTTGTCTTATCCTGTATGAGCCGTGTCTAATGCATTGCCTGGCAGCTGGAGAGGCCTTTGAATGAATGAATGAATGAATAAGGCTAAGGAGGTTAAGAGATGATTGGTGCAAGGTCAAAAGGACAGAGGCTTTTTGTAGTCTAAATGGCTCCAGAAGACAATTCTGGGAAGATTAGGCCAGGGGATGGGGGGAAAAGAAAAGTAATAGCTCAGAAACCTTCCTCCAAGTGTCATATTCCTGGTCGGTAAACTAAGGGGTCCCAGAGAAGCGATCCTTAGCGTTACTCCCGTGAACACGCTGAGCACACACTGGACCCTCCATCTGGCTTTCTGCTGCAGGACCCACAAGGAGACAAAACAACGCGTTGAAGTTGGGCTTCCTTGGTTGATGTTTCTATTCTTTCAGTCTTTTGTCTGTTTTTAAGCAGATCAAAGCGTGTCTTGTGAAATGTTTTGGCCCCAGATTAGAATTTAAGATGTACAAAGGGCAGAAGTGGACATTAATAAAAAAATCATTTTGGCCCTTCTGAACCAACGGGCCACCACAAAGGTCAAGAGAGGCCACATGTATCCCTGCCAGGCCCCCAAAGCATAAAGATGTCTTTGCTGAAGCTCAGGCTGGGGGCTAGTGACAGGCTCCCCGGCTGCCCCCTGCCACACTGGAGAGCCAAACCTCCTCTCCTGACTTACAGGACTGGCAAAGACGGTGACAGGAGCCTGGCTGCAGAGCCTGGCTGGAATCCGGACCCAGTAAAAGCCTGGAAGAGGGAGCTGCAGAGAAAGACAACCTTCAGAGGCTAATCTCGATATTTACAGTTTCATAATTTCTGCGGCAGACTGTAGTCTCGTGTTTTACACGTTCAGCAAGTCGAACAGACCCTGAAAGGTTTAACTGTCCAGTTGAAGCTATAATAAAGTTTATTTTGGTTAAAACCTGAAATGAGGCTGAGTTGGGATTTTTCAGCCTGGTGGCTTTGTGTAAACAGTTTACTTAACATCGTTTTTGGCTCTTATTCAATAAACCACCACGATAATCCCATTCACAGACAAAACAGATCACAGATTAGCAGACAGGCTGCTGTAAACCAGTGCGTTACCTGCTCTTTGTGTGAAACGTAAGAGTCTGTTTTGAAGAAAACGCTAGACTATCTTTGTTTTCATAGTTGAAGAGAAGGAACGTTACATTGTTTAGCTCCACTTTTTTTAATACCACAAAAATAGATTTTAATTAAGCACATAAAGTGAGCCGGGCTTGGAGCTGTTATTTTCCAGAGAAGGCGTGCTGGCTTTATTCAAATTGGAAGAGACCCCAGGCGAATGCCAAAATCACCTATTGCTTACATTTCATTTTAATGTGCTCAAGTTCAATAAAAGTTTATCATCTCCATTAAACCGGTACCTATTGGAACTGATTTAATCTTGTTAGCACAAAGAACCACATGAAAGAAATCAAGACCCCAGGATGAGCTTGTGCATAGCACAGTTTGCGGGAGGAGAAATTACAGAAAAGAAATGAAGCATCCACCAGCGACGGAGTGTCTCACCTGCTCTGGTGCATGTGCATGCGTGTGTGGAGCATGTACGTGCACGCACAGATCCATGCAGCCGGCAACTCGGGGCCTTGGCTGCCTGCCACAGGGCAGCACGCTGGGGAGGCCACCAGGCATGCTCAGTGTCACAGCACTGTCATGCTCTCACACGGACCATGAATTGTGTGACATTTGAACAAACAGATGTCACACATAGGGGTGGTGGTCAAATGTCTACTGGCAACAGCCCAGGGAGAACATATATCTTGATTCTAGCTACAGCAGACACATACACACTCATACACACATGCATGCCTTTTTACCCCCACCTTCAAAATACTCTTCCATCAATCAGGAAGCCTCCTGTAGTTCATAGCTATGTGTGAGCAGAATCCATAAATCCAGGAGGTAGATCTTTGATTCAAGATGTGGCTTGACTTTGGGATTTGGTCACATGGGATGTGAATGACAAGTAAGTTGGGGGGAGTGACTGACAACTCACTGAGACAGATCCAACAGGCCAGTGGATTTGGTAGATGAGATCTGGGGTCTGAGCTCAGTAGAGACAGGGCTGCAGGCGGGAGCTGAAGGATCCAGTTCCTTAGAAGACAGGGAGAACTAAGGCGTGAGCACAGTTTCTGAGGACGGCAGGTGCTGCATGGAAGAGTTCTGTGCCAAGAAGGCAGTGGAAGCTGCAGGGAGCACAGCCTCATGGTGGCACCTCAATGGTTTGCAGCTCTGGGAACAGAAGGCGACTGTCACCTGCAGCCTGACCATTGCTATCTTAGCCACAGGGACAGTGGTGCAGCACAGCTTGGCAAGTGACTTGCCAAGGGAAGGAGTCTGGAGTGGAAGAACATGTAATGACATTTTTCTGTTGCTGAGAAACCCCTCTGAGGAAATCCTGAGGATAGCTGGTCAAACTTTGAGTGAGGGATTCTCAGGCAGGGTAGGGCCTGAGCCACTGAGGACAGAGGACACCCAGGTTGCTGGGTTGTTGCAGGGACATGTGCAATCTTCAGCCAAGTGCCGGCACCCTAGTGGAAGATTCAGTTGGCTCAGGCTGCTCTCACACAGACTGGGTAACTCACACAGCAGAGATTTCTGTCTCAGCGTTCTGGAGACTGGGGGAGTGTCCTTGAGTTAGGCCTCATTTTTGAGGGCTCTTCTCTTGGCTTGAAGGCAACCACCTTCTTATTTGTACTCATTCAGAGACACAGAGAGAGAGAGATGGAGAGGAAAATCAAGCTCTCTGGCATATTTTCTTATAAGGGCACTAATTCCACCACAAGAGCCCCACTGCCATGTCCTCATCCAGCCCTAATTACCTCCCAAAGGCCCCATTTCCAAACATCATCATGTTGGGGGGTGGGTTAAGGCATCAATATATGAATTTTAAAAGTCATAAACATTCAGTGTATAACAAGACTTTGTGTGGGACCTTCGAGATGCATACATAAGTGTCAAAAAAAAAAATAACCAAAGACTACTCTGGAGAGGACAGCTATCTGCTTTCTCACACTTCATCTCAGAAAACACACTTGCACTGATTGCCCTGTGTGAGTTTCTCAAACACCACAAGTTCCCCCTTCCTGGAATGATCTAGCCCACCTCTAAGGATGACTGGCTTTCTCACTTCCATGCAAAAGACCCCTCGCCATCCTGTGAAGAGATGCCGTTGGGTCCCAATCACTCTCAAATACCTTACCCTGTTTCATTTTTCCATGATGCTTACAACTAGTTAAAGGTACTTTGTGTATCTGTTTCCTTGTTTTCCATCAAGATATTCCCATTCTCTTGCCAGGTGGGCCCTATGATGGCAAGATCTAGTCTTTTTCATGATCATTTATGTGTTTCTCCAAACTAGGAGAGTGTCTGGACATAGCATGTGCTCAGTAAGTATGTGCTGATGAGTCACAAGTACCAACAAAGGAGTGAGAATAACATTTCATGGACATCTGAGGTGGCCTTGAAGGATGGGAAGTATTTTGACAGATAACCACGTCTGTATGGAGGGGAAGGCCAGTCCATCCTTCAGCTCCAGAAGGATCACATCTGGATTAAACATTTTTTCCTCTTAGCACTAAATCATAAGCTTCTTCAGAGAGTGATCTTTCATGATTTTGTTGTAGCATATCAGAACGCTGGCTGGCAGGAAGTTCTCGATGTCTGACTTAAGCTGAACTTCCTTCAGGCCACTTCAGCCCACCTCTGTCTCCCAGCCAGTAGAAACATTATACAGCTACTCATTATCCTTTATAAATTTTTACATTTGGAAAAATGCACTATACAAGTGAGAATCAGTAACACTTATATATTCAATGGATTGTTTTCTTATAAGGATGCTAGGTGATCCTAGGAGGTATAGAATGGTGCTTTAGGTCCATGGATAGCTTTGCGTTTGTATGAGGGATGCTCCCTAGGCTTTCATCAAGATGAGCAATAGTAGGAAAGGCAACATAAAAGAGCTTTGGGGAGTGCCCTTTCCCTTGATAATGCATTTGTAAGCATCAGAGCTTGAGTCCTAAGGGCACAGGCACTTAGGAGTGTTTAGTCAACACTCAGTCAGCCTTTGATGACAATGCCCAGGGGCAAGACATTACACTCGGTGCTGACTCATTGGTACAGGTGGATGAGGCATGGCCCCGTGCACAGGGCAGATGAAATGAAACCAGAGTCCTGTGGGTGGAATGACAACTGGCAAAGGTGGAACAAGAAGGTGGCTTCAAAAGAAGGTCAGATAGAATTCCCAGAGAAGCTGCTTTTCAAGACTTTTTGTACCAGCCTTGTGCACATGATGGCTGGGGCCAGGTCCTTCCAGAGCTCATAAGGACAATATCAGAAAGACTGCTGTCACTCTCCTTCCAGAGCAGAGCAGGAGGTACCCCCTGTCTCTGTGAGACTTGGCCCAGCATTTCCCAGCCACTGGTAGCAGTTCAGCCTTCTCTGGGGACACACTGCTGAGGTGGGTTAGGTTTGGTCTACTTCTCTCAGTATACAGACAACATAAATTCAGGTTCAAAAGCAGGACAGCAGCTAAGAGGAGAACTGGCTTTGAAGTTTAGAGCCTTAGGTTGAAGGGAATTCTCTTGGCTGAGTTACAAAGGGAATAAAATGCCATCATAAGGAGAGTAGCTTTAGATTTTCAACTTTATCATCAACATAAAAGATTAGGGACACAAATTCTGGTTGAGATGGTTAAGCGGGGGCCTGCATAATTGAATTTCATGCTCATTATTTCCCTCTGAAGTGGTGTACACGAGCGGTCATTGGAAAGCAGGTTTAACAAATACACTGGCCGGGCTTTGCTGCACATTATCACTTTCCAAACATTTCAAAGTTCTTTCACTCTTCCGTATGGTTGCCGTGCACTTGGGTGAGGCCACACTGACACCGGCTGCTTTTCCATCAGCAACGTGTCATAGGACTGGAACGTTTTCTTTTTCACATAAGATGAGACGTGGTCTGAGGGCTGCTTTATGCTAAATTGGATCAGCCATTTGCTTGCAGCTTTAGTATCTCTCTTTTTTTTTTTTTTGAGACGGAGCCTCAAGCTATCCCCCTGGGTAGAGTGCCATGGCATCACGCTCACAGCAACCTCCAACTCCT
>NW_003852441.1:6738348-6742065 GCF_000181295.1 Otolemur garnettii | reverse complement strand
CAGGCGCCGAGCCAGCTTTAATATCTCTTAAGTATGTTAGAGTCCAAAGGAAGAATATACAAAAGCTCTATGTGTGACCCAATGCAGGAAGACTCATGTCACTGTGCACTCCTGCAAACCTACGATGACTGTCACTAAGAGAGATCCGTAATCTCATTTATGGTCATTAGACATCAATGCAGGTTCATTGATTGTAACAACAGCCCCACTACGGTGGGTGGTATTGTTATTAGGGGAAGCCATGCAGGTGGGGTACTGTGGGAAATCTGTAATCTCTCCATCTTTATCAATTTTGCTGTGAACCTAAGGTTGCTCTAAAATTGAAATCTTTATAAAAAGGGGAATACACTAAGGCCACAGTTGTGGCAAAAGTGAGGGGAGCTGTCCTTGCATGCTCTCCACCCAGAGCTCTTGTTTCCTCATTACCACTTAAAAAGTTTTCTCTTTAAAGACACCTACAAGAGGTCATTCAATGCGAAGGAATGAGCTTCCTGCAGAGAAAATCCAATATTCCGGTGGGAGAAGTTCTCAGCTCCTTGGAAACAACCACATCATAGAGCCCGCCTTCCTCATCAGAGGTTCTGCACCCACCAACTCAACAATCCCTAGATAAGGTTCAAAAGAAATAAAAAAATTTAAAAAGACACCACTACAATAAGAATAATACAAATAAAAAAAATACAGTATCACAACTATTTACAGAGCATTTACATTGCAGGAGGCATTAAAGTAATCTAAAGGCCATTTAAAGTGTGTGAGAGGAAGTGCACAGGTTATGTGCAAATACTATGCCATTTTTATACCAGGGACTTGAGCATCTGTAGATCTTGGTGTTCATAGGAGGTCCTAGAGCCCTGTGGATATGAGGGCCAGCTGTATTAATTCATTTGAAACAGATATTGTATGGAGACCCCATGGGGCCTTCACCTAGGGTGAGAGAGCAGTGGCTTCTTATTTGGACCCTGCTGTGCTCACAATCAATTTGGAGACAAGGGTCACATGTGCAACTTACCCCCCAAACCTTCTCCTTCAGCATATTGAGGCTTAGCCTTGTGTTTTCTGTTGGAGCAGGGTCAGGGTTTATGACCCTGGCCTCCATGTCAGGATTCTGGTCTTCTTTGGAACAGGGAAGCAGAGGGGCTCAACCTTCCTTGAGCACCTACAGTGGGCCACTCCCTGCCACAGCGAGGTACAGTGCACATTAACGGAGGGGGTGATGGCATTATCCACCAGAGTTTTGAAAACTTTTTCCAGGCAAAGACCAGATGTTTCTTATTTTTATTCTTTCCCTTTTTCCTCCCCAATGTTGTCACAAATCTATATTTTTGGTCCCTATCCTGTTCAACAAGATGAGTCCAAGGATCACGTGCTTGGGTGTTGCAGCAAAGTCAAACCACTAAAAGGGTGTCAGCTTTTATCCTTCCCTTGGCGTGGGCCAGTGATACACAGTGCATGCTTCAGCACCTGCGCTGACGACGCTCTGCTTCCAACAGCCTGGGGATGAACTCAGGTATGGGAAGCAGGGGCGGCACGCTTTATTCAGTTCACAGAGGCTGGAGAGCTACGTGGGAGGGTCCACCCTTCTCTGGCTCCTGGCGCTGGGGAAGCTGAGTTGCATAGATAGTCCATAGTCTATATTCTGTTATCCACATAGGGGAAGGTCCTGTGTGCCTTTACACCCCGGGAACACAGTGGCAACATGCAAGCAGCCGTTGCACAGCACGGCTTCACTGTGCACAGCTCTGGCCCTCCAGGAACAGCTGCTGCCCCTGGCAAGGCCACGGGTGAGAAAGCCCAGACACTTTCAGCTGGCCCTGCAGCACCAGTCTGTTACTTGCCCCTCGGGGCAGCAAGATGTGTGTGATCACCAGTGAAGGTGAGCAACCGGCCCAGGGTGGCATAGCAGGGATGACCTCAAAGTCCATTCCAGGTGAACACCACTCCAGCATTGAGGCTGCGTGTCCACAAAATGTAGAAAGAGCCTAAAAATAATTCTGCTGAAGTTACTAGACCGCAAATAAATTGTCTGTGGAAAGAGCCTGAAAAGAAGGATAACCTCCCGCTTCTCCAGGGTCTCCTCTCCCAATTCTAGCCGGAGTCATTGGGCCCTTCCCCTCATCCCGGCTGCCGTGTGTGTGTGTGTGTGTGTGTGTGTGTGTGTGTATGTGTGTGTGTGTGTAGGGACCACAAGCCTTGGCGACGTCTTCTTTGTTTTCTTGCCATCCTATTCCCTGCTTCCCCTTACTCACTCCTTCCTAGTAACTCCCTCGGTGTAGAGTATGGAATTCAAGGAGCAGCATCAGAACAATGAAATAAATTATAGTGTCCAAGAACTCTCAGGAATCCAAACATAGCAAAATTATTATGTTTAATGTAAAAATTGAACTTAAAATAATTCTTCTCTGTGTTTAATAACAACAGGTATGGTTAAACTAAGCCAAGCCAGCTAGGTCCTCTCAGCCAGGCAGCCTGGCTTCTCTTAACACAAAGATAAAGCAAATGAGAGCTCTTGAAGGTTAATAGAATCTATCACCTCTTAAAGAATGCAAACTGTATAAATATTCAGGTTTTAAAATAAAATCCCCCAAAGCCAGCATTGCAAAATGAGGTCAGCTTGGTCTGGCAGGGACCTCTGGCTTGTCTTTCAACAGTGCGGTTATGTGTCTTGTGACCAGGACGTCCAGGACATATAGACACAGCTTGCACCTCTGTGTTGTATATTGAAAGCAGAACTCCCATAGCTCGAGTTTATAGAAATACGTGACAATGTTTGAAGTAACTTAGCTGAGACTAAAACAGTCTGACATCATGGCTTTGGGAGGATGATGGAAATTTCTTGATTTCTTTGGAAAATTAGAAAAAAAAAACCCAGAAAAAATAAAAACAAATTCTTTTCAGGTACTCAGTGGGCTACCCAGGTGCAGTTCTTGGTTTTAGAAAAATCATACAGAAATATAGAGACTCTGTATAAAGATATCAGCTATCCCAAATCTCTTGCATTTCAGGAGGCACCTTGGTATAATTCTGGGTATCAGACTGTGGGGGCTGGTCTCTATTTGCTCCAGGATCCATCATCTTTCCATCTGCCCCTACATCTTGCCCGTGGTCCTGTGTGTTTTCTACTAGGACCTGGGATGCTCTGCAGACCTGTGTCCCAGCCTTAATTCCTCGTCAAGAGCCTGTGTTTTCTCATCTTACTTTGGGGATACTAAGACTGCATTATTGTTCTCAGGATAAATGAGGCAAGCTTGTGCCATTATGAGCAAAACAAATGACCATTTCTTCTGTCTTTTACACATTTTCTTTTGCATATAGCTTTGTAAGCATTATCTTCCGATAATGAAAAAAAGCAGTGCTTTATTTTTTTTCCAGCTTCTGTAATAATTTACCTTTAATCATCATCATGTTATTTTTTCTAACAAAGTCAAACTAAAATTTATAATATATATTTTACATGTTCTAAATCATGCGGTATATGTATAACAATAACTGTCTTTTTTTTCCATTTTTTTTTTATTGAATGGTAACTATGTACATTGATGCACTTTAAGGGTACATAGCCTTCATGTAACTTTCTTAGTTATTGTGTTAAAACATTCATATTCTACTCATAAAAAGATTCACTTGTACCCTTGTAAGATGAACCACAGAAGTGAACCCTCGAATCCCTCTCCCTTCACCCTCTCCCCACTCTCTCCCCACTCCCCGTATCCTTAG
>NW_003852441.1:6712579-6733281 GCF_000181295.1 Otolemur garnettii | reverse complement strand
TCTGCCCCATTTTTCCTTGGGGGAGTTGATCTATTTTGGTTATTCGAGTTGCCAGAGTATTTCTGCTGATTCTGCCCCATTCTGAGTTTACCTTGTTTGGAGGCCTTATCAGAACTGTTCAGTTGGTGGCTTCTTCTGGTTGCCCAGAGAGAGAGGCAGAGCGTGTCTGTTGTCTACCCTCAGTTCTTGGGTGCTGGGGCAACTGGGGTGCAGTGGAACGGCAGCCGCTGCACAGGAGTGTGCGTGGCTGGATTAGACCTCGTTCAGCCTACTGGGGCAACCAGTGGGCAGGAGACCGGCAGTAGTCGGATCAGTCCTAATCAGCACCCTGGAGCAGCCGGGGGGTGGGGGAATGGCTGCAGTAGTGTAGGGTTCGCAAGCGACCAGATCAGTCTTAGTTCGGCCCCACCAGAGTAGCTGGGAGGAGTGGAGGACTTCTTCACCGTGGCCTGTTGGATGTGTGCGGCACTAGCAAGCCAGTCTATTCTCTCCCAGCCTGGGAGCCGGAGTGGGGAACTCCTCCACCTCCATCTGTGGGACACATGTGGCTCTAACAAACAGTTCTTGGTCCGCTCAGAGCACTGGACTCCTCCACCGCCTCCTGCAGGGCGCTCGTGGCTCTAGCAAGCAATTTTGGGCTCACCCAGCACAGGTGCCTGGAGCAGGGAACTCCTCTGCTGGCCCCCGTGGGGTGTGTGCGTGTCTTTAGAAGGCTGTTTGGGGTCTGCCTGGAACGGAGGACTCCTCTGCCACTGCCCATAGGACACCCATGGCACTAGCAAGCGGTTCTGGGCCCAACCAGAGCCCTGGAGCGCAGATCTCCTTGGTTGCCTGTGGGGTGCACGGCTCTAGCAAGCAGTTTTGGGTCCTCCCAGAGTGGGAGACTCCTCTGACATGGCCCGCGGGGTGTGCGAGGCTCTAGCAAGTAGTTCTGTGCCTGCCCAGAGCAGGGGAAATTCTCTGTGGCCTCCCGCAGCCCGCAGGAGGTGTGCGGCTCTAGCAAGCAGTTCTATGCCCACCCAGAGCCCTGGAGCAAGGATCTACTCTGCCACCCGTGGGGTTTGCGGCTCTAGCAAGCAGTTCTGGGCCCTCCCAGAGTGGGGGTCTCGTCCGCTGCCACCTGTGGGGGTGTGCAGGGCTCTAGCAAGTGATTCTATGCCTTCCCAGAGCAGTGGGAAGTCCTCTGCTGCCACCTGCCACCAGCAGGAGGTGTGTGGCTCTAGCAAGCAGTTTTGCGCCTGCCCAGAGCCCTGGAGCAGGGATCTACTCTGCCGCCCGTGGAGCACACAGCTCTAGCAAGCAGTTCTGAGTCCTCCCAGAGTGGGGGACTTGTCCGCCGCTTCCCGCGGGGGTGTGCAAAGCTCTAGCAAGTACTTCTGTGGCTGCCCGGAGCAGGGGAACTCCACTTTGGCCCCCCGCTGCCTGCGGGAGGCTTGCGACTCTAGTAACCAGTCCTGGACCTGCCCAGAGCCCTGGGGCAGGGTGCTTCTCTGCTGCCTGTGGGGTGCACGCCTCTAGCAAGCAGTTCTGGGTTCTCCCAGAGTGGGGGATTCATCCGCCGCCACCCGTGGGGGTGCGCTAGACTCTAGCAAGTACTTCTGTGGCTGCCTGGTGCAGGGGACTTCTCTGTGGCCACCCGCCACCCGCGGTAGGGTGGCGGCTCTAGTAAGCAGTTCTGGGGCCTGCTTTGTACCTGTATTTTATGTTCTTAAATGATCTTCCTTGGTTTTATAGCTTGCCGAACTTCTTTCTGGGCTCAGCTCCCTGTGTTTGGCTTCATAGATTCTGATTCCAACCAGTTTTTCTTCTTTCGCTCAGGAGCCTCTGACCAGGGTTACTACCAGTCGGCCATCTTCCCAGAATCCTCCAAAAATAACTGTTTCTTGAATTTTTACGGCACTGAGGACATTTGGGGCACTTAAATAGCTCCTATCATTTGGAAGCAGGCTCTTTGGGAAATGGTATCTTTCAGCACTTTCCTGCCCTTCTCCTAAGAACCATCCCCATTTCTCTCCTTTGGCTAAGGTAACATGGGGATAATGAAAAGTTCATGAATTCTCATAGCAGTGAGGCGGGGCCCTGTGAGTCCCTAATTCTCTCTGGGCCCACTGGGGTCTCTGCTTGGTTAGCTGCTCTAGTCTAGTCCCTGAGTGCTCATGAATCTGTGTTCACTCCACTGGCCTTTTGAACGTCATGCTCACACTGTGGATGTCTTGGCCCTGATCTTCGTCCGTGAAGTGGTTCCCTTCTTTTCTGGTCCCTCTGCCAGTTCACTGGTACTTTCAGCTCCTTTGGACCTATCCCCTCACCAGAGCTTCTGCGACCCTCTAAATTCCCTCCACATCACATACGGAGTATGGAGCACTCTGAGTCTACCCACGACCCACACACAGAGATGCTCTCTTCAACTCACAGCTCCATGTTGCTCTGGCTCCCAGTTAGACATGAGCATTTCAAATGAGGCTTAGCATGGCCCTAGTGTATGGCTAGGGCAGTGAGGAGCTAGCTTCCCTGTTGTGATAGTCCCTGCAAATGCACCTTTTTACAAAGTTAATGTCCTGATGACATGTTGAACTCAAGGACATGGTCACAGCTTACATGCCTGGTTTCCTGTCTCTCTCCTTCCCTTCCCAACTCCACCACCCACAGCCATGGCTCACTCTTCACTTTCTCCCTGGGCAGAGTGGGGGGCACCTCTCATGGGAACTGATTTTTATCTGCTTATGAATTATAATGCAACTCGATATTAGAATTTCCAGACTCTGCTTTTTATATTTCAAAGGAAATTTTGGCTGGTTGCAATCCTTTTTATTTCCTAACCAAGACTGGATTTTGAGACTCTCATTTCTCTAGGAAACAAAACTTATAACTGGAGGGCTGCTGTCTCTAGTTCTCTCTCTCTCTCTCTGTTTCTTTCAAATAACATTGATTGAATGCCCCCCACTTCTGCTCTGTGCCTGCTTTGTTTGGAGTAGGGCATGGTGTCCATCTATTGTAGAATTTAAAAACTTACACACATACTAGGTGTGTTCTATTAAGAAAAACAAAACCAGAGTAAAAAATACCGTCGATTTTTTTGGTAAGGTCTTTTTATCTTTCTCTCTCCATCTCTCTCTTTCTCTCTCTCCCTCTGTCTCTCTATCTCTCTTTCAGATAGCCAGATCCTGTGTTTAATTTAACCACAACTTATACTTGCTGCTTTGCCTCTAAATTGGATTTTGATTGCTATGGCTGTTTAGCTGGTTGGTTTGAAGCCAAAGTCATAGTTTTCATTCAACTTTAAATGGAGCCTGTAAATGTTTTCACTATATTATAGACACACAGATTTTAAAAACATGTGTTTGGGTCCAACAGAAGAGAGAAGGGATGGTCATTAAAATCCTCCGGGAAAAAATAGCATTGTAAATACAGGATGTGATGACAGTAACTTGGTGTGTCATCTTAGCAGACACTGCTGTTATGATTATGATGAACCAATAGCGTCTGTCTCTTCCTCCTCTACCTGTGGTCATTTCTGAAGGTCAGACCCTCTCCCCCTTGCTTGTCTTGAAAGCTTCATTCTCCCAACTTCTCCCTCAACCAGCCCCCTATCTTTTCCCTCCAATTTATGTTGTGTCCTGTGACCAGAATCATCTAGGCAGGAAGATAGACCTAATTTTGGAATTTAGCTTGAACCTTATAAGCAGTAATTTTAAAACTCCAACCAAGTTTTTCGAAGCTCAAAGGGTTACTGTGGAAAGACAGGGGATTCAGCAAGAAACTGTTTCCTATTCCCCACAAATCCTCAGGAATTCTATATGAAGAGCCATAAGGGAAAGGGAAGGACTTTACCTGTTTTGTGCAGCAGCAGAAGTACTCACTACATTGTGAGTGGTGTGGCCTTGAAAACTAAGGAGGATACAAGAAGGTATGTCTACCCATCTTCAGAGTTAAGACAGGGCTCAAACATTTGGCCACCTTAGGAGTCAGGCAAGAAAGTGACAGACCACTGTAGGCTATTTTCAGAGAAGATATGGAATGGCTGAAGCCATGGCCCACCTGAAAGATCCTGGCTTATCCAAGGGATGTCCTTGCTCATCTCTAGGCTAAAAGAATTTCTTCATTTTTTTTCAAAGAAGCTGGAAATATGGATTTTTATGTACAATTTTATGATTTTTTTGATGTCAAACTGTGTACTGAATTTGGCCAAATGACATCTAGTTTGTGAATTATCTTTTAGACTAATATCCAAGGTGGCCATAAAGTTAATGTGCAATTTAAAATCACACACGAATTTTATGACCACTCTGTATGTGAGAGTTAATGTTTGTTCTTAGAAGGAGGTAATGGTACTGGTGGTGGTGACAATGGTGGTGGTAATGGTGTTGATATTAGTGGTGTTGTTGGTGGTGATAGTGGTTGTGTTGTTGTTGTTGGTGGTGATGGTGGTGTGGTAATGGTGTTGTATTGGTGTTGTTGGTAGTGCTGGTAATGGTGTTGGTATTGGTGTTGTTGGCGATAGTGATATTGGTGCTATTGTTGGTGTTGGTATTGGTGGTGGTATTGGTAGTATTATTGTTGGTAGTGGTGTTGGTATTGTAGTTGTTGTTGGTGGTGATGATGATGATGGTAGTAGTGTTGTTGGGGATGAAGGTGGTGGTGGTAATGGTGTTGGTGCTTGTGGTGTTGGCATTGGTGTTGTTGGTGGTGATGTCATTGTTGATGGTAATAGTGATGGTGGTGGTAATGGTATTGGTATTGGTGTTGTTGGTGGTATTGGTGCTATTGTTGTGGTGGTGGTCATGGTGATGGTGGTGATGATGATGGTGGTAATGGTGTTGGTATTGATGGTAGTATTGGTGTTGTTGTTGGTAGTATTGTTGGTGGTGATGGTACTGGTGTTGGTGATAGTACTGGTGGTGGTGGTGATGGTGGTAGTTTGGTGGTGTTGTTTATTGTGTTGGTGGTGAAGGTGGTGATGATGACAGTAGTGGTGGTGGTGGTGGTGATGGTGTTATATATGATTAAATTGTTACCTCCTAGCAATTAAAGTGTTAAAAGAAAGTCTATGAGTCACTTTTGGGATGAACAGGCTGGTGATGCCCCTCCATCACCAATGCTTTTTCTGAAGTGACTGTGCCTTGCAAATTCCCCTCCTCCACATATACCTTTATCAAAAACAGATGTCATAAAGTGTCAAGGCTGTGGAATTTCTTCCCCTACCACCCAGAACATTTTCTAACTTCAATATCTCAGACTTGGAGAAATGTGCCATTAGAGAACAGGTCATGGCTTTTGAGGCAATGACCAAACTGGGTAGATATAGGATGGTGTTTCAAAAACTTGAATGTAAATGTTCACAGTGGAGATTCAAATAAGGAGTTTGGGGCTGTTTTTTTCTAGAAAAGTGTCAACATGAGGATTGAGAAGCAAGGGCAGGAAAATTAACTTTAGGGAGATTCTTATTTGGGTTATGAAAAAACTTACATTGAACACATAGTTGTAATGATTTTCCTTCTGTGTTATAGTTTAAGTCTAATGGGAAGACCAGTTAAGAAAAAGTCTCCTAAGGAATGAGATAAGCACAGAGTGAGGGCCTAGGGAACCATGTGAACATGCAAGAGAGATTGACCTAGATGAGGGATATGGAGGGCAGGCATCAGGGTGGGACTCCGCAGGAAGTAAAGGGAGATCTGAGGGATGGGATGGAGGAGAGGGGATGGGAGAGCATTCTAGACAGATGGACCACCACTGGATGCGGCCGGAAGAAACATGGGGCATCCCAGGACCTGACAGGAGAACAGAGCAGGTGATGGAGGGAAAGCAGCAGTGGAGCATCATGGGAGATGGGTTTTGGAGGAGGTGGGCCATGCTGGGCAGGGATTTTCATTTCTTATGCACAAGGAGAAATCTAGGGAAATATTTAAGCAAGGAAGATGCATAGTCAAACTGATATTGGAAAAACCCACCCTGGCTTCAGTGCAGAAAACAGATTAGAGGAGGAGAAAAGTGGATGCAGGAAAACATTAGAAAATTCCTTTAGGCTAATATTTTTTGAACACCTACTATGTGTCAGATGTTGCTCTAAATTCTTTACAGCACTGTGATGGTTAATTTTATGTGCCAGTTTGACTGAGCTAAGGGGTGCCCAGATATTTCATAAAACATTATTTCTCAGTATGTCTGTGAGGGTGGTTTTGAAAGAGATTAACATTAGAATCAATAGACTGAGTAAAGAAGCTCCTCTCTCACCCTTGTAAGCAGGCATAATCTATTTAATCAAGGGTCCTGTGAAACAAAAGTCTGAGGAAGGGCAAATTCACTGTCTCTTTTGTGCTGGGATATCTATTTTCTCGTGCCCTTGGCCATTTTTGTCCCTGGTTCTTGGGCTTTTGAACTCAGAGTTTTCTGGGTCTCCAACATGCTGTGGGGCTTCTTAGCCTCCATATATGTGTGATCCAATCCCTATAATAAATCTCTTCTTATACATAACTCTATATTCTATTGGCTATGTTTCTCTAAAGGATCCTGACTGATACAAGTATAAATGTATTAAATCTTCCCAAAGTTCTATGAGCTAAGTAATATGCCATTGTATAGAAGAGAACATTAAGTCACAGACAGAGTAATTTTCCCAAGGTCACAGAACAGCTAAATGGCTTGTATGGAAGGGAGTGTTAGTAAAGAAGGTGAGAGGGGAACAATATTCAGAAAATAAACTCTGTAGGACTTGATGGATTGGAAATGGGGTAGCAAGGCCAGGTTTTAGCAAAGAGTATGTGCAGGGGCTTTGCATGGTGAAAACATATCTTAAAGTTGAATAACTGAAGAGGCCCAGGTCAAATACCTAATAAGAGAATGAAGGAATTTAACCCAGGCATTCTAGAATTAGGGTCCTGCTCCTTAACCAGTACAATACACTGCATCTTTTTCTAGATAGCTTATAGGAAGATAGCAGAGACATAGCAAACCCCATAGCAAACAGCATCATTAAAGTTAACACTAGAGAATTTTCCTTTTTCCCAAGTCATCTTTTTTGTTTGTTTTTACCAATTTTTAAAAATTTTTTTTTGAATTTTTTTTATTAAGTCATTTGTACATAGATCATGAATACATTTATGCCATTATGGGATTCAATGTGTTGATTATTTATACAAATTGGAGTGCTTACATCCTACTAATTAACATAGCCTTCACCTCATTTACCCAATTACAGTGTTAAGACATTTGTGTTCTACACCTGATAAATCCAACTTGTACTTGCAATATGCTCCATAGCTGTGGTCCCCCTATTAACCCTCCCTCTACACTTCCCTCCTTCATCCTAAGCTATAGATGTGATTCATTTTTCATATGAAAGTGAGAGCGATTATAAATTGGTTTCATAGTAGTACTAAGTACATTGGATATTTTTTTCCATTCTTGAGATACTTTACTAAGAAGAATATTTTCCAGCTTCATCCATGTAAACATAAAAGAGGTAAAGTCTCCATTTTTTTTTAATGATGCACAATATTCCATGGTATACATATACTATAATTTATTAATTCATTCATGGGTCGATGGGCACTATGGCGGTACCTGTGGCTCAAGGAGTAGGGCTCCGGCCCCATATACTGACGGTGGCAGGTTCAAACCTGGCCCTGGCCAAAAAATGCAAAAAAAAAAATTTTTTTTTCAAATTTCCCAAGTCATCTTGAAACACCAGCTGCATTTTGAGCAGTTTAGACACCACTTGAAGACTCTGCAGGGACCCTGCCCCCCACAGCAGGGGAGGCCCACTCCCTGCTCCAGGGAGTGCTGAGCTTCACTGTCCTTTCTAGGGATGCCTGCCTATTTATTTCCCAACTTTTTTGTTTTTGAGCAAATCATTTTAATCCTGGCCTGGCCAGTTAGTTTTCTCTGTAGCCTCGCATCCTATGCTTAATAATCTTTCTGCAAACTAAGATCTCTTGGGTTACTAGAATGCACTTCAATAAGAAACTAAAAACTATCTATGTGAAGTTTATAAACTCACCTACACACGCATTTATATACACACATACACACATGCATATGCTTACATATGTGTTGTGTGTGTATATATACAAATTCCCTGTAATAAATGCGTCTCTTTCTGGCACCAACAATAAATAAATATAAAAATAAAAATAGTATTTGACTATAGTGGTGTTACTTTTACTGCCATAAATTAGAAAATAAGTGAGTCCTCAGAAACTATGTAGTCAAAAACTCTCACTTTATAGAAGAGAAAATTGAGGTCCCATGTGAAGAGGGGACATGAACCAGTGACCTCATCCCTTTGTGCTCCTGAGTCGTCACAGCCCTCCCCTTCCCCAAGTGTCTTCATTTTTTTATCCATCCCAAACTACACTGGCAGATATTTCATCATCTGACTTTCCTGGTTGAACCTCTCAGCAGCTTCTCCTCAGCCTTAGGGTAAAACAAAGTTTCTCAGAGTGGCAGTGGAAGGCAACAAAGCACTTGTGGTTTTTGCATTGCTGAAGTTTGCTGCTTCATACTGAAATGCATTCTTAAATGTGGCTTAGTATACATCATTTTAATGTGCATTTTTTACTTTATGTTTTTTGCAAATGACTTATTACTTGCCATTTATTTTATATAAGATGGCCATAAAATTCATGTGCAGTTGCACACTATTTTAAATTGCACCCGAACTTTATGGTCACCCTGTATTTATTTGAACTATAGAAATGATGTTAGACAAAAAACAAACTCAAATAATTTTCTTATTCAAGTTCAAAATGGATCATAAAGCAGTGGAGACAACTCCCAACATCAATACATTTGGCCCAGGAGCTGCTAACAAACGTAAGATGCAGTGGGCATTCAATGAGTTTTGCTGGACCAGGCATGGTGGCTCATGCCTGTAATCTTAGCACTCTGAGACGTTGAGGCAGGTGGGTTGCCTGAGCTCAGGAGTTTGAGACCAGCCTTGTCGGTTGAAAGTTCTGAAAGGAAACGGAGAGAGCTTTGCCTCAAGTGTAAGTCCGTGTCTAAAATTGTACAGATGCAAGAAACAGACCACTGCTCATAGGATGGCAAGTAGCAATCATCTTTATTTCAAAGGGTCTTTTATAGTCAGTAAGTCACGTATACCACATCAATCAGTAATCTATAATTAACATTCCCTATTCTATCCTAACCTTAAAAGGAAATACTGAGTCTGGAAAACTAACTTAAAAACAACCATAGTATTTCTTAAGCAACCATGCATTCCAAACTTTATTTCTATTGAGTAAAAATCAACAGATGGAGCAAGGGGGTAATCTATATTATAAGCACTCAATTTAGCTCTAAGAATTAAGTTTTATAGCTTTGTTTTCAAAGAGCTGGGAAATGACCCTCTGGAGGACGTGGTTTTATACACACGTCACCTTAGACCTGTTCCCCTGCACAGAGGGCTATCAACCCTTATCTGCTTGGGCGAACAGCAGTGCAGTCAGAGTTCCATACAGCAGGTTGTTAATCCTGTTCTGTAGGTTCTGGCCTGCCTGTTTTCTAAGGTGCAAGGCTTCAGACAAGACCCTAATACTCACAAACTGTTATTACTTATATTCTTAGTTTTTCAAAAGAGTGCAAGTAATGTGGAAATTATCTCACAGAGCCTGAGCAAGAGCGAGATCCTGTCTCTAAAACTAGTTGGGGTTGTGGAGGGCACCTCTAGTCCCTGCTATTCAGGAGGCAAAGGTAAGAGGACTGGTTTAAGCCCAAGACTTTGAGGTTGTTGTGAGCGATGATGCCATGGTCCTTTACCCAGGGTGACAAAGTGAGACTCTATCTCAAAGAAAAGGAAAAGTTTTGTGAAGGAGACAAGAGCCTTGAAGATGAGGAGCTTGGGGGCCAGCAATTGGAAGTTGACAACGGCCAGCTGAGAGCAATCACTGAAGCTGATCTTCTGACAACTACATGAGAAGTTACTGGATAGCTCAATGTTGGCCAGTCTGCAGTCAGTCGTTAGGCATTTTAAGCCAATTAGAAAGAGGAAAAGCTGGGTAAGTTGGTGCCTTGTGAGCTGACTGAACATCGGTGCAATGATCACTTTCAAGTGTCATTTTCTCTTATTCTGCACATGGACAATGAACCATTTCTCCATCAGATGGTAACATGCGATGAAAAATGGATTGTGCACAACAACCGGTGAGGACCAGCTCAGTGGGTAGACTGACAGGAACCTCCAAAATTCTTCCCAAAGCCAAACTTGCACCAAAAAAGTCATGGTTGGTATTGGGTGGCCTGCTGATCGACTACGACTTTCTGAATCCCAGCAAAACCATCACATCTGAAAGGTATGCTCCTCAGACGGAAGAGGTACACGGAAACTGCACCATCCACAGCCCACACTGGTCACCAGAAAGGGCCCGTTTCTTCTCAACAACATTGACCATACGTGGCACAACCAACGCTTTGAAGGTTGGACGAACTGGGCTATGAAGTTTTGCCTCATCTGCTGTATTCACCTGACCTCTCACCAACTCACTACCACTTCTTCAAGCACCTTGACAACTTTTTTCAAGGAAAACACTTCTGCAACCAGCAGGATGAGGAAAATGCTCTCCAGGAGCTCATATGCAGAGCACGTATTTTAATGTTACAGGAAGAAGCAAACTTATTTCTTGTTGGCAACAATGTGTTGATTTTAATCATTCTTACTTTAATATAAAGATGTATTTGAGCCTAGTTATAATGATTTAAAATTCATGTTCCAAAACCACAGTTACTTTTGCACCAACCTAAATGATACAACTCCCTTCAGGTGTCCTCAAACTACGGCCCACGGGCCACGTGCAGCCCGCCTAGGACGTTTATCTGGCCCACCGGGTGTTTTTGCCACTGCTGCCTGTCCTGCTTAGCAGTCAACTTGTCCCGGGGCCTGCAGTCCGGCCCTCCAACAGTCTGAGGGACAGTGAACTGGCCTCCTGTTCAAAAAGTTTGAGGACCCCTGCCCTAAGGTATTAACATGAACCTATGTTTACTTAGCTATTGGGTGTGTGAGTTGGGCCCTGAATTCTTTTCTGTGCTGTAGTTCCCTCCTCTATATATAAACTGGACAGGATTAAGTGAGTAGACAGATATAGATAGCGATAAAGAGATGGAAACAGATTTAGATAAAACCATTTATTATATAATAAGATCTGGTACATAGTAAACACTATGGCACTGCTTGCTATCTTTCTTTCTCTTGTTATTGTTGATATTATTTGTTTTTACTCTGATTTACTGATTTCTTTAATGCTCCACCCTTTTCCCTAGTTCCATTTTCCAAGAATTGTTAATGTCTGCTCTGTGTCCTCTCACTCTGTTCCACCCCTCCCACATACACACTAAATATTGTGTTAAGGACTTCTCATTTTATGGGATTGTTTGTAAACTTCTGCATGTTGGTTGTCAACAATCTATATACCCTGAGGGAGGTATGACATTGTGGCTGCAGTTAATATTTGAATTGTTAAGCTATTTCAAGTACCCTGAATCCCTCTTGACTTAAAATCTAGGGGAATGGTTATTTCTCCTTAATCTTACAATTAATAATTAATACGAAAATGGGGAAGTCCACCAATTTTGAGGGTCAGTGGCTCTTCTTTTGTGTCTCTTGATCCTAATCCATTTATTTATTGATCCAAAAGGTAAAATCAAGGAATATCCTTTGTGAGTAGGTATAAAATCCTGTATTAGGCAGATACAGGAGGGAAAAGATGGTTAAGGTACAAATTTATAATCTGGCTGACACAATAATACTATATATTCCCAGAAACCTTGCACAAGCATTTCAGGATGAAGGAACAGGGATGTCACAGTTTGCAACATTTGTCTTTCAAAGATGTGATTGGAATGATAATAGTATACAGGGATCAGGGGATGTGCTGGGCACTATGATAAACCCTTCACATATTTTATCTCGTTTGGCCCTGAAGACATGGCTGCAATGTAGGCATTTTTATTATACCCACTTTACAGATTAGAAAACTGAGGCTTTGAGATATTAAAGGACTTTCCCCAGGTCAGTGGGGATGATTGACACGTTAATTTGAATATTATCTGTGAGGCTAGCAAGGTTTCCTCATCATTTTGTTTGTTTTATTACTGTTCTTCCCTGTCAGTATTTTATTGACAGCAAATTTCTTTGGAAGCTTCTACTTTAGCTTTAATTGTGTCCTGGATTTTCACCACAATATTTTCTCTGTGAATCTACATGTTTCCTCACCATTCATTTACTTAACATATGTTTATTAATTATTGACTCTGAATTAATTTTTCATTGAAAATGGTCAAAGTAGGTAAAGTTCCTTTGAGTATCTTAATTTAAGCAAATCCTGGTACACATAACTACTAAGAAAAGGTGGATGCTTAGAAGGAGAGTTTAGAAACTTCCCCCTCCTGATCTAACAGAGAGAACAACATATAAGTTTTGTATACACACATATACACACGCACACACACACACATCAGTAACCCTCAAATCAAAGAGTGAACATATTATTAACATCTATAACATTGAAAAACTTCATCTAGAACCAGAGGAATGGACTACTACAGGGATCAAGGGGTGAACATACAACATCCACACCTTGCCCATATCAGAAACCGTACAAAGAGAAGCAGACCCTGGGAAAAAGCTACAGAAAAATATCACTGTTACCTCCCAGACCAGAGAGAGACTGAAAAAAATGTAACTGCTGGGATTAACTGTGCTGTTTTTACCTGCATGGGAGAAGGACAGGCAAATGTCCCAGGGGTACTTATTTCCAAGAATAAATTGACATTTATCACAATAGAAAGGCAAAAGAAAGAAGTGTAATTCAGGAGCCATTGGAGGAGCAGGCGTGTATGTGTGGGGAGCAACTCTGACAGAGCCTCGTTCAAGTGAACCTGCTCCTTAGTGGTGCAGACCAACACCAGGACATTTCTGCTGTCTTTTCTGTCATCTGGCTTGTAAGGGAGAGAGTGAAAGTGGCTTTGGTTCTGAGCTGAGAAAGGAAATGCTTTGAATTCTCTCTATCCCAGGTGAATACTTGATGGCTTTTTCTAAATTGAGGCAAAATTCCCAGACAGAAGGGTACCATTTATGGACATGAGATATTTCCTCAGATAAAGAAAATAATTAGTGTAGGAATTTTTACAAATTTACAATAAAAAATATCAGAGACTTTTGTAACTGTTTATGGTGCCAGATCCTACCCTAACCCCTCCCCACCTCCAAACCCTGCCACCAAACAAGAAATGAAAAAGCACACTTCCATAGTAGAGACAGTCCACCCAGAGCTTCCTCCCAGAGAGGTGAATAAGACCAACAGAAACCACAATGGAGCTCGCTCAAAAACATTGCAAGCTCCCCACTCCTCAGGCCCACAAAAGGAAAGCAGGTTGCAGAAGGCCCAAGGTGCATGCCAAGAAAATGACCAAATGGCTGCAACAAATCCTTCCTTCTTTAAAAGGATGTAAGCAGACAAGAAATCTATGAAATAAGGGACAAGCAGTGTGATAACACAACAAGATGACATGAAGGAGAAATGGCAAAACTGACCACCATGGGGGATTTAAGAAAAGGGGTGGGGTAGGGAGTCAGTAGAAGACAGTTCATTACAAACAGAAAGAAAAATAGAGCTGAAATTGAATCAAGAATATGGGTAAAAAGCTTGAGATGATGTGAGATATGAAAAAAAGCTGGGTGAAAAGTAATTGGAGAGTAGATGATAAATATGCCGGCCAGATGATGATGTAACATACAGAGAATAGAAAAATGTAACAGGCGTGCAGGTGTGAGCTCAGACAAAAAGGACCGACTTAAGGAACTGAATTTGCAAATGAACGGGCATATTGTGTTCTAGGAAGAAAAATTAGACAAACAATTTCTTATGATACATAGCTTAAGAATTTTCTGAGCATCAAGGATAGAGAGAGAAGGCTATAGGCATCTAGCCAGAAAAAGTAAGTCACTTATGGCAGGGAATGAGGGGGTGGAAGTGGGGACTGGCACAGTCTCAGACTCCTCATAAAAATATTCACCATCAGGAGATAATAAAACCACATCCATAGGATTTAAAAATAAAAATAAAAAAGTGGCCCAAGAAATTTTAAAACTAGCTAAGTTGTTATTCAGATATAAAAGGCAACGGTTTGGCAGATCTGCAACATTCAGAACTCAGAGAATCCAGTTTGCACATGGTAGGATTTCCAGATAAAATATAGAACACCCTATAAAGTTTCAATTTCAGGTAAACAACAAATAATATTTTAGGATAAGTATGTCTCAGATATTGCATGGAACATGATTATATTAAAAATTATTCATTGTTTATCTAAAATTCAAACTTCACAGGGAGATTTGTATTTTTATTGGCTAAATCTGGCAAACTCAATAGAAAGCATTTTTGGACAAACTGTTTAATGAGAAAACATAGTCACTTCAGAGGTAAATTCAAGGGAAAAGAAAGGAAATCATGAAGATGAAGCTGGATTACGAAAATACTAACTAGTGTGAAAATCCACTTCTTTTTAATATAGATCTAAGGAAGAAAAAATGAGAATTATAGTTCCAGAAAAAAGTATTCCACTAAACTTGAAATAAAACTATGTAGTATTAATATGCATGTATGCATATAAAAATGCACATATATACAGGGTGGCCACAGAATTTGTGTGCAATTTTAAAGGTTGTAACGTTATACAAACTTTACGACCATCCTGCATATGTATTAGTTAAAATTCTCAGCAATGCTGACAAAATTTGGGAGGAAGAGGAATGAAGCTATAAGCAAATACAAGTGAACAAATTTCCTCATCTTCCATACTAAAGATCTAATAGATAATGCACTATTTTAAAGTTGTTAAATGAACAGCTAGAGTTGGGATTAGAATGAAATTACATTCTATGGCTGGGTTGAGTTCGCAGATCAGCAAGTGTAGAAACCATGTTTTTTTTTTTTTAATTTCTTATAGCATAACTATGTACATAAATGTAATCATGGGGTACAGTGTGTTGTTTTCATATACATTTTGAAATACTCTCATCAAACATAACCTTCATGTCATTCTCTTAGTCATTAAGTTAAGACATTCATACTTTGCTTTTAGAAAGGTTCACTTGTACCCTTGTAAGATAAACAATATAGGTGACCCCACCTATCACCCTCCCTCCCCCAACCCCCCCGCCTCCCCTCTCCCACCCCCTCCCCATATTCTAAGGCTATAATTAGGTTATGACATTCCTATAAAAGCTATGAATTAGTTTCAAAATAGGGCTGTGTACATTGGATAGTTTTTCTTCCATTCTTGAGATACTTTACTGAGATGAACATTTTCTAACTCCATCCATGTAAACATGAAGGAGGTAAAGTCTCCATCTTTCTTTAGGGCTGCATAGTATTCCATGGTGTACGTATACCACAATTTATTGATTCATTCGTGGGTCGATGGGTATTTAGGCTTCTTCCATAACCTAGCAATTATGAATTGGGCTGGAATAAACATTCTGATACAACTATCTTTGTTGTAATTCGATTTTTGGTCTTGTGGATATATATATCTAATAAAGGAATTGCAGGATCAAATGGCAGTTTTATTTTTAGTTCTCTCAGTGTTCTCTAGATGTCTTTCCAAAAAGAACGAATTAATTTGCCTTCCCACCAAGAAACCATGTTTTGAGATGTATTTGGCTGTAAAAAATAATTCAATCTGACGTCAACAATATGTGAGAATTACTGAGTCATGTAACTGCAAAATCACGTATTGTGAATATATGATGACTGATTTGACTCAGGGACACAACGATGTTATTAAGAATTCCATTTCCTCCCTTAAAATCAGCTTCATGGTAACAGTTGGGACTCCCAGGCTTGAGTCCAAGATGCCTTCCACTAAGGTATGGGATAAAATGCTTTCTTATCCAAATCTAAAAATCTGGAGAGGGAATATCATTCCATTCAGCTCTTTGAAAAAGAGTGAGGAACTATTCTTTCCCCTAGAAGTTCTCTTTTATCTTATTGACATGAATTGGGTCAGGTATACCATTTGTCATATAATGGAGGCCACCACTGATATTGATCCATTGAGATGTGAGTAACATGTCTCACTCTTATACTTGTTAGTGGAGACAATGTTACCTATTTCTGGGCTATGCTGATGCAAAGTGAGTTCACAATTGAAAATTAAGGTTATTACCAAGAGGCTAGGAAATGGACTTTGAGGGAGCAGCTGCTATGTCCTCGGTAATCTCCTGCCATCCTGATTGTTTTTAAAATCTGTGTGAAAAGTATCATGTTGGAAAACAATCTCTTGTTTCTAGATAAGCTCATCTCAGAAAGCTTTCTCACCAGCCTAAACACCTGGCTTTTTCTTTCCAGGTAAAATTGTTGCTCTTCCTTTAGGAGCTATACTGTGTAAAGAGTGCATTTCCAAAAAATTACTAGTCTCAACTCTGGCAGGAGGGAAACAGTGGATCACCATCTCCCCGTCCTTCATCCTTATTCCAGGGTATATGATCATTGAGTGGAAGGGGGTTGAATTGTCTTCACTATTAAATGATTATTGAGCTTCCTCTCTTTAAAGAGTGTGTCTAATATATGCCGTACTATTAAAAGTTATAACCACCATGGGCACTAAAGAAAGACAGGCTAAACCTTACAAATTATCAGAAAGGGAGAAAAAAAGGGGATTTTATTATATGGAATGCAAAGACTAAAGAAAAGTAAAAAGCAATAGACAGAAAAACTAAGATGTGACTTTTCTCCCCCCTTTTAACACATGGCATAACTTTGGGCAGAATAAAGAGAGCATATATAGTGAATCTGATTAACTAAGGAGACTCCAATAAATGTGGAACAAACTCCAGTTACTGATGAAATAGCAGAGAGACATTTTTTCCCCAAGTGCCATGTGATATATTAGAACATTAAAAAATATCTCAATAAATAATAATACAGATCTCATCCTCTTAACAACATGGCTATAAACTATAAAATAATAAAAACAGAATCAAGTAAACAAACATTCCAAGTACTTCGTAGCTAAAAAGAAAAAGAAAAAAATCTCCAACTGCTTTTAAATCTATGAGGAAATTCAAACCAGAATCATACATTTTCTTAAATAAAATAACTATAAAAACCTATAGGAAGAGAGTACTGTTAAGGATCAAAGAAACATGCATAGTTTTAAATACATCATGAAAATAGAATGAAAATAACTTAGGTTCTCATGCTATAGAGTTAAGAAAAAGACTGCACCCAATTAAGAAAATATAGTTTGTGGCTGGCAGTTAAAAAATAACAGACAAATCTATATTAATTATGAAAATGAGGAGAAAGCACAAACAGGAAAATTTAGGAATGAGACAAAGAGAACAAATAAGGATAGAGACAATAATCAACCATAAGAGAAAGAATTTTAAAACTCCAGGAAAAATTTGAAAACTGGATATAAATAAGTTTCTTCCTTGGAAAACATAAAAAGACCAACATTGACCCCCAAAGAGAATGCAAACCTAAATAGAGCCAATAATAATGGGAAAAATGGAAAAAGTTTCCAAAGATCTACATTCACAAGAGGCAGTAGACTCAGATAATTTCACAAAGAAATTCTCTTGTAATCATCAATGAAGAGAAAGTACTAATGCTGTTATTGTTTCAGAACAGAGGGCTTAGAACACAGAGAAGAGAAGAAAATTTAGTTTTTAAATTGATTCTTCAAAGGTAGCATAACATGCAAAACTAACACACATACACACACAAAGAGAACAATTTCAGTTATATTGGCACAAAATCCCAATAACATATTAACAAATGTAATTCACCAATAAATTCATAGAATACTACATTTCTAACAAGTGCATTTTATCCTAGAAAAATAAGGATGGTTCTATAGCAGAGAATGTGTTGCATCAAATCAGCATTTTAATTGGTTAAATGGGGGAAAGCATATTATCAGTGTAACTAAAAAGCATTTGATAAGATCAGCATACATTTTTGATGAAAACTTTTTAGTAAAATAACAATGGAGGGGTATTTTGCCATTATTTTACACAAGAGCTCCCTGAAATCTAGCCAAATGCTTAACAGAGAGAATGTGGAAGTATGTCCACTTTCATAGAGACTGAAGTCAGCAACAGAAACCAGATGCTCAATTTTGCCTCCCTTACTTAACATTACTCCAGAAACTCCAGACAATGCAATTAGACAAGAAAATGAAATGATGAGGAGACACTTAGAAAGAAGGAAACAAAATTGCTATTGAAAACTGAATGGCTGGAAAATATAATCAGTATGGAACCTACCTATAAAAAGAGAATTTGTACATACCCATATCAAAGGCTTTTCTTCATACATTTTTTATAGCTTTTTAGAAGCTATGTGAATGTTAGTAACATTAGTAGTTAACATTTATGAAGTTCTTTTCAAAGCTTTTAAAAATTGCTTTTTAAAATTGTCATTTAATATTCTAAAAAGTTTACAATGAATAAAAAATAAACCCTTTGGAATGGCAAGAAGATAAATTACCTTGGGAGTATTCTAATGCGGTGCAGGAGTGGTCATGAGTCCAGCCACCTAGATTGGCTACTTGTGTGACCTATAGCAAGTTATCCTATTTGTGCCTTAGTTTCCATATCTGTAAATAGAGAATGTAAATAGGACTTAATTCATAATGTTACTATAAAATGAATTGAGTTAATGCATGTAAGCTGCTGAGAACAGAACAGTATATGAGTATAAACTACCATGATTATTAAAAATAGACCTAGCAAGAAATTGTGCATGGCCTGGATAAAGAAAACTGTAGAATTCTACCAAAGGATATAAAAGCTCCCCCCTCCCAACTTTATTTAACACAATTTATTTCCACAGATTCTTGTAATATTATTTGAGATTTTAATGAACCTTAAGAACAATTTACCCAAAATATTAGTCCAAGTAATTTACAGGGATTCAGAACTTCAGAGATGAGGAAATGACAAGGGCCTTATGATGAGTATACATTTTTAGGACTAGGGTAATGTAAGTAATGAAAGAATAAAGTTTCTGTGGGTCTCTGACAACTAATTAACCTCCTCACAATTAAATCTTTTGGGGAAAGAATGTTTTCTATATTCAAATAGACTTTTAGGACAACCATTTCTATTTTTCAGTTCTGTAAGATGTTGTTGTTTAGCTTAAATTAAAAGATGACTTTTAATGTTCAAAATTCAGTGTTAAAATTGTGAATTCCTAAGCTTCTTCTGAAAAGTAAATATCAAGCTGGAATTGTTAATTCCAGTATGTTAATTTCCAGTATGTTAATTTCAGTATGTTAAGTATTTTTTTGCTTAAAAAATATTTCAGAATTCACTACTCATCATCCCCCACATTCTTCAATCATTATTATTATGACATTTAATTAATTACTTAGATTTAATTCATTAGAGATTCAACACATAATGGAAAAATCAATGAAAGTGAATCATTTTAAAATAATCACACATAAAATCTAGTAAGCATAGCTATTGTTGACAAATTCCAAGTATTGTTTTAGGAAATTAACTCATAGTTGAAATCATCATAAGACCCTTGGCTATGTTCTCCTGGTAATCCTCCTCCTTGCCATCAGCATCATCAGTAGAGCGGTGGCCTGTCATTCTATCTATTCTCCAGCCTCTATTATGCAGGAAAAAACACAGAGAACTTCAAACATCTACATGAATCAAAGCATTGAAATAATTTAAGATCAGAAACCACATCTAGACTTCAGGAGAGTGGGAAAAGGCAACAATATATTCCAGCATTACAATTATGTTCACAACTTTATAAATTAAAGAAAGCAAAATTATTTTAACCATCCAATTATTTCAACAACTCAATTAAAAAATAGGCAAAAGATCAGAACAGACACCTCACAAAAGAAGATATGCAGATGGTGAATAAGCATGTGAAAATTTTTGAACATTATATTTCATTAGAAAAATGGAAAACAGGACT
The DNA here is from genome assembly GCF_000181295.1 of Otolemur garnettii. Taxonomy (NCBI): domain Eukaryota; kingdom Metazoa; phylum Chordata; class Mammalia; order Primates; family Galagidae; genus Otolemur; species Otolemur garnettii. The sequence goes on along the minus strand of NW_003852441.1, from coordinate 6,713,338 downwards.
GGGACAGCACTGTACATCTACTAGAAAGGTCAAAATCCAGAATACTGACAACAAGAACTCTCATTCATCTCCATTATTTTTAACTGGCATGAGGTTCTGGCCTCACATTTGTCCTATAAGTTGTTGTTGTTGTTGTTGTTTTTTTAACAATACAGTTTTTTTTTTTTGGAGCAATTTTATGTTGCCTGTACCCATATACAGAGAGTTCCCATGCACCTCCTTCCTCCTCACATACACAGCTGAGTCCTACTGTCAGTATCCCCCATCAGAGTGCTATGTTTATTAAAATCAGGGAACCTATGTTGACACATCATTACCACTCACAGTCTGTAGTTTACATTAGGGTTGATTCTTAGTGTTGTACATTCTAGAGGTTTGGACAAATGTACGATGACATGTGTCCACCATTGTATTATAGTGTCATACAAAATAGCTTCACTATCCTAAAAATCATCTGGATTTCACCTATTCATCCCTCTCTTGCTCCTAATCCCTGCTAACCACTGATCTTTTTACTGTCTTCACAGTTTTTCCTTTTCTACACAGTCATGTGGTTGGAATCATGCAGTGTGTAGCCTTTGTGAGGTTGGCTTCTGTCACTAAGTAATATGCATTTAAGTTTCCTCCCTTTTTTTTCTTTTTTTTGATTAAATGATAGTTGTGTACATTAATGCAATCATGGGGTACAGTGTGGTGTTTTCATATACAATTTGAAATATTTTCATCAAACTGGTTAACATAGCCTTTATGTCATTTTCT
>NW_003852441.1:6648939-6707854 GCF_000181295.1 Otolemur garnettii | reverse complement strand
TCATATTTCTGGGAATAAAGTTTCTTGTAATATTCATTAAGGATTTTTTGAATTTCTAAGGGGTTTGTTGTTATTTCATCTTTACCATTTCTGATTGATGAGATTATAGATTTTGCTGGTTTTTTGTTTTTTTTTTGGTTAGGTTGGCCAAAGGTTTATCCATTTTTTTCAAAAAAGTTTTCAAAAAACTTTTTCAAAAAACTAACTTTTTGATTTATTGATCTGTTGTATAATTATTTTGTTTTCAATTTCATTCAATTTTGCTCTAATTTTGGCCGTTTCTTTTCTTCTGCTGGACTTGGGATTTGAATGTTCTTCCTTTTCCAGTTGCTTGAGATGCCCCCTTAAGTTGTTAACTTCCTCTCTTTCTGTTCTCTTGAGGAAGGCTTGCAATGCTATAAATTTCCCTCTTAGGACTGCCTTTGTGGCATCCCAGAGGTTCTGATAACTCGTGTCTTCATTATCATTTTATTCTAAAAATTTGGTAATTTCCTTCTTGATTTCGTCTCTGACTCATCTATCATCAGCATAAGGTTATTTAGCTTGTTTAGCCATGTTTTTGTATGAGACTGAAAATGCCTGTTTTTACTGAGTTCAACTTTCATTCCCTGATGGTCTGTGAAGATGCATGGAATAATTTCTATTATTTTAAATTTACTGAGGTTAGACTTATGCCCTAAGATGTGATCGATTTTGGAGTATGTTCTGTGGACTGATGAGAAAAATGTGTATTCAGTTTTGTTAGGATGAAATGTTCTGCAGATGTCTGTTAGGTCTAAAAGTTGAATAGTTAAATTTAAGTCTAAAATTTCTTTGCTAAGATTCTTATCCGAATATCTGTCCAACAGTGCCAAAGGAGTGTTAAGATCTCTGACTATTATGGAGCTGAGAGAGATCAAGTTGCTCATGCCTGTTAGAGTATCTGTTATAAATTGAGGTGCATTCTGGTTGGGTGCATAGATATTGATAATTGAGATCTCGTCATATTTAGTATCACCCTTAACAGATATAAAATGGCCATCCTTGCTTACTTTTGTTGGTTTAAACCCTATTATATCTGCAAATAGAATTGCAACACCTGCTTTTTTCTGCTTTACATTTGCCTGGAATATAGATTACCATCCCTTTACACAGAGTATATTTATCTTTTAAAGTAAGATGCAGTTCTTGAATACAGCCGATGTCCAGTCTGAGTTTCTGTATCCAGTCAGCCAACTTGTGCCTCTTTAGAGGACAATTTAAGCCATTCACATTGATTGAAATTATTGATATGCCTGGTAAAATTTTGAGCATCGAGTTGCTTGAAAGTCCAGTAGACATTTTTAATCTTTTTGCCACTGTGGAAGTTGGAATTTGAAGTTTCTGAGTGAGTTTACTTTTGTGGTGGAGGATTGCACTGGTCATTATGGAGAGCTGGTTTAGTTATGGTCATTTCCCGGAGAGCTGGTTTAGTTATGGCAAATTTCTTCAACATTGGACGTCATTAAAGTATTTAATTTCTCCATCATAGACGAAACTCAGTTTAGCTGGATATAGGATCCTGGGTTGAAGGTTGTTTTGTTTTTGCAGATTAAAAGTCGATGACCTTCCTCTTCTAGCCTGAAAGTTTTCAGCAGAGAGATCTGCAGTCATCCTAATACTCTTCCACTTGTAGGTTATGGTTTTCTTACATCTAACTGCTTTCAGAATTTTCTCTTTCATATTAACTTTAGTGAAGTTAATTATGATGTGCCTGGGGGATGTCTTGTTTGGGTTGAGTTGTGTTGGGGTTCTGAAACTATCTGCTATCTGAATTTCAGAATCCCTTGGCATGTCTGGAAAGTTCTCTTTCATGATTTCATGAAGAAGAGCCTCTGTGTTTTGTGAAGCAACTTTGTTGCTTTCAGGTATTCCTATAAGGCAAATATTAGTTTTATTCAAATTATCCCAGAGCTCTCTGAGAGAAAGATCTGTTTTTGCTCTCCATTTCTTTTCATCTTTGAGCTCTTGGGCTCATTCAAAGGCTTTGTCTTCAATGTCAAAGATCCTTTCTTCTGCCTGTTACTGAGAGATTCTACCATATTTTTAAGATCTTTGAGGGCTGCAAACTCTTGTCTCAATGTTTCAAAATCTTTGGTCATTTTATCTTTGAGATCATTGAATTCTTGAGACAACTTTTGAATAATTTCTTGAAATTCTAATTCCCTCCTTTCTTCCATTCTGTTAATCTTATTTGCTATCCAAATTCTGAACTCAATTTCTGACCTCAACCATCTGTTTTGGATGGGGTCTACAATTGCATTTGCCCCATTTTTTCTTGGGGTAATTGATCTACTCTGGTTATTCAAGTTGCCAGAGTTTTTCTGCTGCTTCCACCCCATGCTGAATTTACACTGTCTGGAGAACTTGTCAGAACCGTTCAGTCAGTGGCTGCCACTGGAGAAGGTGCTGGCTTCTTCTGGTTGCCCAGAGAAACAGGGCGTGTCTGTGGTCTTCTCCCAATTCTCGGGCACTGGGGTGACTAGGGGGCAGGAGAACGGCAATGGCCGGATCAGTCCTAGTTCTGCCTCACCAGGGTGAGTGGAGGCAGGGGGCAGGGAAATGGCAGTGGCAGGATCTGTTCTCTTTCAGCTCCACTGGGGCTAATGAGGGGCAGTGGAATGACAGCAGTGGTGCAGAGCACATGAGCCACTGAATCAGTCCTACTTCAGCCCCACTGAGGCAACTGAAGGGTAGGGGAATGGCAGTGGCCAGATCAGTCCTCATTGGCCCTGCCTGTGTGATCCCAGGGGAGGGAAAAGGCAGTGGCGTGCAGAGAACAGGCCGTTGTAGGGCCAGGACAGTGCACTTGGTCCTGCAGTTGGGCGGGGGTGCTACTTTTGGGCCTCCTCTCACTGTCTCTGGAGGCAAGGGGAGAAGGGTGGACTGGAGATTCAAACTGGCAGTGGAAACTTTAGTTCAATTTTTCTGCCTGGCACAAGGGTGTTCGGAGTCTTAGCAGGGTCCCCCTAGGGGAGTAGACCCCACTGCCTGTAGCTCTTACACGTGGGGTGAGATAATAAGTTTTCAGTTCATTTCTCGCCTGTAGGAAGCTTACAGGAGCAGACTAAGAGAAAACAAAGAGAAAAATACAGCTCTCTTGGGGGAGGGGATGGACACTTTTCCTTTGAGATGTTCCATATACCTGTAAGTTGCACTCCAGGAGTTGCAGCTTGCCTCAGCAGAGGTGTCTTGCAGGTCTCTTGGCTGGGCTCCTAGTCTTCAATTTTGTTGGGGTGTTTTCTGGACTTTATCCTTCCCTCTGAATGGGAGCTTCTGGGAAGCTGGTACTTGTCGGCCATCTTGCCCCCAGCTCCCTCCTCCCTTTTTTTATAATGGCTTGGTAGCCATGCATTTCATGTACTTCTTTTTAGCAATGAATACTACTGCATCATCTGGAAGTCCCACAGTTTATTCAATCCACTCATCTACCAAGACACTGTAGATATACCAAGTTTTGTCAGTCATGAATAAAACGGCTACGAACATCAATGTAGGGTTCTGTGTGGACATACATTTTCAATTCATTTGGTAAGTCAAAAAGAATGTGATTGCTGGATCTCCTGATAATAGGGTGTATAGTGTTGTAGAAAGTGCCATGTTGTCTTCCAAAGGAGCTGTATACCATTTTGCATTTTTATCAGCAAGGAATGAGAGTTCCTGTTGTCAGTATTCTGGATTTTGGCCATTCTAATAGATGGCAGTGCTATCTCTTTACTGTTTTAATTTGCGTTTTTCTAATGACCTATGATGTGGAACATCTTTTCATATGCTTATTTTCCATCTGCATATCTTCTTTTGTGAAGTGTCTGTTTTGATCTTTTGCCTATTTTTTAATTGAGTTGTTGATTTTCTTATTTTGTTATTGAGTTTTGAATACTCCTTGGCATTTCATATGAGTCCTTCATCAGATGAGTCTTTTGAAAATATTTTCTCACATTCTGTGGCTTGTCTTCTCATTCTCTTGCTAGTGTCTTTCACAGAGTAGACATGTTTCATCTTAATGAAGTCCAGCTTGACAATTCTTTCTTTCACAGATTTGGTGTTATACCCTAAGTCATCTGGATTTTGTCCCATGTTATCTTCTAGGCCCTACAACCGCCTTTTATAGTTATGTATTTTACATGTAGATCTATAATCCATTCTGAGTTAATGTCTATAAAGGGTATAAGATATGTGTCAAGATTCATTGTTTTTGTATGTGAATGCCCATTGTCTGAGCATCACTTGTTGAAATGACTATCTTTGCTCCCTTGTTTTCTTTTTGCTTCTGTGTTAAAGGATCAAATGGCTATATTTACGTGGCTTTATTTCCAGGCTGCCTCTCTACTGGGTTTCACTGGGTTTATTATTTCACACTTTCTTGATGTAGCTTTACAGTAAATCTTAAAGTCCAGTTGTCAGGCTGACTTTGCTTTTCTCCTTCAATATTGTGTTAGCTATTCTTGGGGATTTTTGCCTTTTTATATTAACCTTAAAATCGGTTTGTTGATATCCAAAAAATAACTTAACTTGGATTTTGATTGTGACTTCATTGAATCTATAGTTCAAGTTAGATAGAACTGATCTCTTAATAATATTGAGTCTTCCTATCCATGAACATGGACTACAGTAGAACCTCGATAGTTGACCATCTCCCTACTTGACCATCTCCTTAAATTGACCTAATTTTCATTAAACATGTACTATATGCACATGTCAGTACAGTAGGCCTAGTTCCTTATGTTGACCATTTTGAATGTTTACCATTTTGTTATAGTCTCTTGGCTGGTCAACTTACAGAGGTTTTACTATATGTCTCCATTTATCTAGTTTTTCTTTGTTTTTTTTCAGAGTTTTATAGTTTTCCTCATATAGGTAATGTATTTTTTTAGATTTACACCTAAGTATTTAAGTTTTAACATAAATGATCATTTTTGTTTTACTTATAAATTTTTTAGAAAAATATTTTATTGTGGTAAGAACACCTAACTTGAGTTCTGCCTGCTTTACAAAATTTTAAATGTACATTACAGTATTGTCTACTCTAGGAACAATGTTATACAGTAGAAATCTAAAATGTTTTCATCTGGATAATCAAAACTTTGTATCCATTGAGTAACAGTTTGCCATTTCCCTTCTCCTCAATCAATCTCCACTAACTAGCATTCTACTTTCTGATTTTATGAGTTTACATATTTTTGATAGTCCATGTAACTGAAATCTTGCAGTATTTTTCTTTATGTTACTGGTAAGCTTTGCTCACCATGATGTCTTAAAGATTCATCCATATTATCAAGTATTATAGGATTTCTTAAAGCTGAATATTTCTTTGTATGCACATACCATATTTTCTTTCTCCATTCATCCATCAATGGACATTTAAGTTATTTCCACATCTTGGCTATTATGAATAGTGCTACAATCAAAACAGGGATGCTAAAATCTCTTTAAGATCCTGATTTCAATTCTTTTGAAAAAAATACCAGAAAGTGAAATTGCTGAAACTTCTATACTGTTTTCCATAGTGAATGCACTATTTTGCAACCTCATCAATAGTGTATGATAGTTTCAGTTTCTCCACATCCTCACCAGCACTTCTTGTTTATTTATTTATTTGTTGATTCTAACAAGTGTGAAGTGATGTTCCATTGTGATTTTGATTTGCATTTCCCTGATGATTAGTGATGTCCAACATTTTTTCATGTACCTTTTAGTAATTTGTATGTCTTTTTTGCAGAAATGTCTATGTAAGTCTTTAGTCCATTTTATAATCATGTTGTTAGTTTAATACTGTTGGGTTGTAGGAGTTTCTTATCTATGTTGGAAATTAACTGCTTATCTGGTTAATGATTTCAAAATACTCTCTGTCATTCAAAAGATGGCCTTTTTACTCTTTTGACTATTTTCCTTGCCATGCAGAAGCTTTTTAGTTTGATGTAGACCCACTTGTCTATTTTTGCTTTTGTTTTCTGTGCTTTTGGTTTTATATCCTTGAAATCATTGCCAAAACCAATGTCATGAAGATTCAACCATATGGTTTTTCTAAAAGTTTTACAATTTAACGTCTTTTTACTCCATTTTGATTTCCTTTTTTTCTGTGCATAAGGGTCTAAATTTGTTCTTTTGCATGTGGACATTCTGTTTTCCTACCTGATTTGTTGAAAATATTGTCTTTCCTCCATTGTGTATTCTTGGCACTCTTATGAAAGATCAATTGACTATATATGAATGAATTTCTTTCTGGGCTCTATTCTTTCCAATTAGTCTATATTTTTGTCTTTATACCAGTAACAAACTGTTTTAATTACTTTTGTTTTGTAATATATTTTGAAATATGGAAATGTGATACCTTCAGCCTTTCTCTTCCTTAAGATTTTTTTTTTTTTTTTTTTTTTTTTTAGCTTTGGGGTCTTTTATTGTTCTTCCATAGCAATTTTAGAATTGATTTTTCTATTTCAATAAAAAATGCCCTAGGAATTTTGGTAGGAATTTCATTAAATCTGTACATCATTTTGCAGGGTATGGACATTTTAACAATATTAATAGTCTTCAAATTCATGAACACAAGATGTTTTTCCACTTCTTTGTCTTCTTTAATTTATTTCATACATGTTTTAAAGTTTTTAGTTTACAAATCTTTCATCTTCTTAGCTAAGTTTATTTCTATGTCTATAATAAGAAACATGTATTTGGTCTTATTCCCTGATTGCTGACACAGAACTCCTAAAACCTTTGGAGTTTCCTGAGTGATAGAGGTGAAAAGAGCAGCCTTTGCTATAAGTTCCTTTCAACTATACCTGAGTTTATGCTAATGATGTAACTTCAGGAAGATTGCAAGGAGAACTAACCATGGGATTATAGGGTTGGAACTTTCAGCCCCAACCTCCAGCTTTTGGTGTGGGGAGAGAGGCTAGAGACTGAGTCAATCACCATTGGCCAACAATTTAAGAAATCATTCCTTTGTGATGAAGCCTCCATAAATCCCTGAATGATTGAGGTTTAAAGAACTTCTGATTGGTATACACATAGAGCGGCTGGGAGGGTGGCCTACCTGAAAGCAGCTTATCTCCCATAACTTGCCCTACACATCTCTTTCATTTGACTGTTCCTGAGTTGTATCCTTTACAATAAACCAGTAATAATAAGTAAAACAATTTCCTGAGTTCTGTGGGCCATTCTAGCAAACTAATAGAACCCAAGGAAGGAGTCCTAGGAAATTGAATTATAAATTCATTCATAAGTCAGAATACAGGTCACAACCTGGGACTTGTGACTGATGTCTAAAGGAGTATGGGGGGGGAGTTTTGTGGGACTGAGCCCTTAACCCACGGGGTCTGCATTAACTTTGGGTAAAGAGTGTCATAATTGAATTTGCTCACACATAGCTGGTATCTGAAGAGTTATTGAACTGCATACTGTAAGTAAAAATCCTCACATGTTTGGTGCCAGAAGTGGCATGAGATTAGGGAAGCAGTGTTTTTTTCTTTCTTTTTTTCCTTTTAATTTCTAAGTATATTTTTTCTTTTTGATGCTATTATAAACGTGATTGCTTTCTTAAATTCATTTTCTGATAGTACATTCTTAGTGTATATAAATGCATCTGATTTTTGTATGTTGATTTTGTATCCTTGATAATCTACTGAATTCATTTCTTGGTTCATAAAGCCTTTTTTTTCTTTGCATCTTCAGGGTTTTCTGTTTAAAAGACTAGGTCATCTTTATAAACAGAGATAATTTTAATTCTTTCTTTTCATTTGGATGCATTTTACTTTTTCTTCTTGCCTAGTTGCTCTAGTTTGCACTCCAGTACGATGTTAAGTGTTAGGAGTTGGCATCTTTGCTTTATTTCTGATTTTAGAGGAAAAGCTTTCCATTTTTCATCCTTGAGTATGATGTTTGCTGCAAGATACTTGTATATGGCCTTTTTGTGGTACATTCTTTCTATACCTAGTTTGTTGAGCATTGTTATCACAAAAAAAAGTTGAGTTTCGTTGAATGATATTTTTTTTGTTGTTGCATCTATTGAAATAGTCCTTTGATTTTTTTCTTCATCTCATTAATGTGGTATATTTAGTCACATTGATTGAGTTGCATGTGTTAAACCATCCTTGCATCCTAGGAATATGTCCTACATGATCATAGTGTATGATTTTTTTAATGTGTTGTTGAATTGTTTACTACCATTTTATTGAATATTTTTGCATCTATATTCATCAAGTATATTGGTGTGTAGTTTTCTTTTCTTGGTCTTTGGATCTTGTTGATTTCTGAATGTGTGGTCTGCATTAACTCAGGAAATTGATTTACTTATTATTACCAGTTAATTACAAAGGAGACAACTCAGGAGCAGTCAAATGGAGGAGATGGACAGGGCAAGTTATGGGGAAGTTTCCATGGCGGAATTTCCACGCTCTGTTCAGGATGCCAACCTCCCAGGACCTCCATGTGTATACCAATTCAAAGCTTCTCCAACTTCAAGTGTCAGGATAATTCAGCCCTTATTAAATGAGTTTGAAAGTGCTTTCTTCTCTTTAGTTCTTTGAAATAGTTTGAGAAATACTGACACTAAATTTTCTTTATATATGTTTGGTGGAATTCATCAATGAAACCATCCAGTCCTATAATATTCTTTGTTGGGAAATTTTTTTGGTTATTAACTCAATGTCTTTGGTACTTACAGGTCTGTTGAGTCTATTTCTTCATGATTCAGTCTTGTTAGGCTGTGTATTTCTAGGAATTTATTAATTTCTTCTAGATTATCTGATTTTCTTGATGTATAATTATTTAAACTAATATGAATAATATAATTTTTTATCTCTGTGAAATCTGCTTTTTAATTTCTGATTTTATTCATGTGAACCTTCTCTCTTGGTCTAGTTAAAGGTTTGCCAATTTATCTTTTGAAAAATCAACTTAATTTTGTTGATTTTTCTGTTGGTTTTCTAATCTCTACTTTGTTGTATTGGTGTTATTGTATTTATTATTTTCTTCCTTCTGCTAACTTTGGGCTTACTTTGTTTTTCTTTTTCTGATTCCTTGTAGAGGAAAGTTAGGTTATTGGAGATCTTTCTTCTTTTGTAATATTAGGTTTTTATCACTATAAATTTTCCTTTTAGTAGTATTTTTGCAATAGCCCCTATATTTTGGTATATTGGATTTCATAGTCATTTTAAAAAGCTATTTTCTAATTTCCCTTTTAATTTCTTCTTTGATCCCTTGGTTCCTTAAAAATGTGTTGTTGGGTGGCACCTGTGGCTCAAAGGAGTAGGGTGCTGGCCCCATATGCCGGAGGTAGTGGGTTGGCAGGTTCAAACCCAGCCCCGGCCAAAAACTGGAAAAAAAAAAAAGTGTTGTTTAATTCCCTTTCTGTGAATTTTCCTGTTTTCATTTTGTTATTGGTTTTTACTTCCATTCCACTGTAGTAAGAAAAGACACTTGGTATGATTTCAAGCTTTTAAAATTTTCTGTTTCTTGACTTAAAATGTGATATATCTTGGAGAATGTTTCATGTTCACTTGACAATGGTGCTGGTCTTTGATGGGATATTCTGTATATGTCTGTCAGATCCATCTGGTCCACAGTGGTGTTAAAGCCCACTGTTTTGGGGTACAGGTGAATCTTTCTAAGAGTAGAATGTGAACGTTTTAAAGCAATAACTGAGAAAATGACATGAAGGCTGTGTTGACCAGTTTGATGGAAGTGTTTCAGATTGCATGTGAAAACCCCACACTGTACCCCAGAAGTGCATTAATGTACATAGTTACCATTCAATAAAAAAAAAAAAAAAAAAAAAGCCCACTGTTTCTTAGTTGATTTTCTGTGTGGTTGATCTGTCACCTATTGAAAATAAAATATTTAAGTCTCCTACTATGAGTATACATAGTTTTGCTATTTATCCCTTCAGTTCTGTAAATATTTACTTTGTATATATAGCTATTTTGATGTTGGGTAAATATATTTTTATAATGGTTAAATGTTCCTATTGAATTGATCTTTTTACCCTCATATAAAGTCCCTGTTTGTCTTTTGTGAACATTTTTGACTTAAAGTTTATTTTGCCTGGTATGAATATAACTACCTCTGCTTTCTTTTGATTTCCATTTGCATAGAATATCTTTTTTCATCTTTTTACTTTTGGCCTACATGTATTCTTAAATATAAGGTAAGTTTTTTGTAGACAGAATATAGACAGATTTCATTTTTTAATTTATTCAGGCACTTTTTGTTTTGTGACTGAAGGAGCTTGATCTGTTTACATTTAAAGTAATTGCTGATAGGGAAAAATTGTAGTTGTTCTTTTGTTCATTTCTTTTTGTTTATCTTGTTCTTTTGTCCCTCTTCCCTTTTGTTGCTATCTTCCTTTGTGTTTCATTAATTATTCTATTAACATGCTTTGATTTGTTTCTCTTATCCTTTGTGTAACTTCTACAAGTATTTTGGTATGGTTAGTATGAGGCTTACATAAAATACCTTACAGCTATAATAGTACATTTTAAGCTGATAACAATTTAACTTTAATTGAATATCAAACTTTTGGTATTCAAAAGTTACACAAAAAAGATGTTTATATATCTTATTTGCTAATACACTTTTACTTCTCCTTGCTCACAGTTTACATTTTGATGTCACAATTTACATGTATTGTATTGTGCATCCATTAGTTTTTTTAGTTATAGTTATTATTATTATTATTATTTTTTTGCCAGGGCTGGGTTTGAACCCACTACCTCTGGCATATGGGGCTGGTGCCCTACTCATCTGAGCTACAGGCACTAGCCTGTTATAGTTATTTTTAATACTTCTATCTTTTAACTTTTATATCAGAATTGAAAGAGATTTACCTTCACCATTATAGTAATATAGTGTTCTGAATTTGTCTATGTATTTATCTTTTTCATCAAGATTTAGACACTCTTAAACTGTTGTGTTGTGCTTTAGTACCTTTTCATTTTTAATTTGAAGAACTCTCTTTGGCATTTCTTGTAAGGCAGGTCTTGTGGTAATTACTCATTTTGCTTTTGTTTATCTGGGAAAAGTCTTTATCAAAGGGCAGCTTTGCTAGGAATAGAATTCTTGATTGGCATTTATTCCAGGACTTTTAATATATGATTCCACTCCCTTCTGACCTACAAGTTTTTTGTGGAAAAATATGCTTATAGTTACATGGGATTCCCTTGTACTTAACAAGTTTCTTTTTTCTTTCTCCTTTCAAAATTCAAATTTTTGAACCTTGACAATTGGATTATAATGTGTATCAGTGTGGATTTCTATTGAGTTCATTCTATTTGGGATATCTTGTGTTTCCTGTATCTACATGTACATTTTCTTCCTATAATTTTGGCAGGTTTTAGCCATTATCTGTTGAATAAGCTTTTTTGTTCTCTCTCTCTCCATCTCTCTTTCTCACTCCCTTGCCCTTTTTTTGTCTTATATGGATCTCTTGATAATATCCCATAAGTAAGTCCTTTAGATAGATTTTCTCCACTCTTTTTTTATTTTTTCCCCTATGATTGAATATTCTCCAATGACCTGTCTTTGAGTTTGCTGATCTTTTCTTCTATATAATCTGATCTGCTGTTGAATCCCTCCAGTGAATTTTTCAGTTCAGTTATTGTATTATTTAGCTCTGTGATCTTTGTTTGTTACTTTTTTTAGTTTTTAAAACATCTCTTTGTTGAAATTCTTGCTTTGTTCTTCTATCATTTTCCTGACCTTAATGACCTTCTTTATGATGGTTATTTTGAATTCTCTGTCAAAAAAATCATATATCTCCACTTCATTAGGCTCAGTTTCTGAAGCTTTGTTTTAAAATATTTTTTCATTTCTTTATTTTCTTTGACTCTCTGTGTTGGTGTGTGCCCTTTGTGCTAGTCCAAAGGTTTGTTTTTAGTAGCCCCAGACACCTAATATATGCCAAGTTACACCCACACTCTAAGACAAGTGAGACTGAAGTCCTGAGTTGGGTATTTAGATACCTAGTACATCTCTTTCTTTTTCTAAGTAGAAACTAGGAGCTGAGATTTTATCTGCTTATTTGGTGCTGAGCTGGAGCCAATGGCTATAGCCAATTCATAGCCTGAATCATTATCTCTGCTCTTCTTGGTCCTGGGTGGCTGGAGTATTCTGTGTCCTTCCAGCTTTCCAAAGCAGGCTAGCCTGAGAGTTTTCTGGTTAGCCTCTGGAAAATTTATGGTGCTGGATATGATGTGCACCTCTTTCCCTCTCCATGGAGAATCTGGGACCTGAAGTTTTTCAACTGCCAACTCTGTACTGAATTAGGAAGAGTGACCATAATAACTGCTAGCCCAAACCACCATGTCTGTTCTCATTGGCTCAGGGTGGCTGGAGTGTGCCATGTCTCTTCAACACTCAGACACACCAGCCAGAAACCAGTCTTCTGGGTAGCCCCCAGGGGAGTGAGTTCTTGGATGTGTGGTGCACCATCTTAACTTCCAAGGAAAACCTGGGAGTTGGGGGACATTTTCCCAATTGCATGCTGCCATGCTAGTGATAAGGATTATGGCAAAGGATATACTAAATTTCCCTACTAGCTTCAGTGTAGCTGGATTTGCATTCAACTGGGATGCAAGAGCCTTTGACTAATTTCTGGATTTCTCACAAAGGGAATCTATCTGTCTATGAATTATCATTAAATCAGTATGTTCATGGGGAAAGGAGCATCTAGGGCCCTCTCTTCTGTCATCCTATTCATAATCTTATGTTTTCAATTTCAAATTTCTGCTTGTTCATTGTTGTTATATAGAAAAATAATTATATATTGTTTATCTTGATCCTACAACATTGCTATAATTGCTTGTTAGTTTTAGGAGATTTTTCTATCAATTCTTTTGGATTTTATGCACAAATAATCATGTCATAAGTGAACAAAAACAATTCTATTTCTTTCTTTCCAATCTATATACCTTGTCTTATTGCATTAATGCTTTCCTTTTAATTTTGTTCATGCTGTTTTGTGATTCGTAAAAGTTTTAAATATTTTTATAGTAAAATTTGTAATTTTAATTAATTTAAAATTAAATGAATTAAAGTTTAAATTAATTAAAATTCACTGAGTAATAATTTGCAGTTTCCTCTTCAATAATTACATTTTGAAAACACTGGATCATTTTAATTTTTGATATACCTTCATACTTTCCTTTTGTGAGATATTTTTGAATTATCATGAATTTCATATTCTTCTTTAATTATCTTCATGGATTATTACATTCCACTTTTTTAATCTGAATAATCTAATAATAAATTCTATTTGTTTTTCCTTGTTTTATGAACATGAAAGTATTATTTAAATATGATCATTACTTCACAGAGATTTGTCAAAAATTACTTACTAGTATTCTAAGTCCTTGCACTTGGACCAATGCTCAGAATTTACTGCCTTTGATCTCTTACCCAGAGAAAATTACCTTCAATCTCTCATCCCTGAAAATTATCATCAAATACTTTCTTGAACTCCTCACATTCTTTGGAACTCATTAAATCACAGAAATTTTATCTTATTGTTTGGTATCTCTACTTATTAGAAAGCCATTTCTCAAATAAAACCAAGATCTGCCACTCTGGGAATTTTATCTCTTGAAATTTTATTCTCTAGATTCATAAAAAAATAAGTTCCATTTATTCTCCACCCATTCACAGAAGTCACCACTTGTTCATGGATCTTCATATATTTGTACTATATTTGATCTTGGCTGAAAAGCTAAGAAGTGATTCTTTTTATATTTGTAAACAACTATTGTCTTCCTTCTTTAACCTCTCTTTTCTAGGTTACATATATAAAAACCTTGAAATATTCTTGGGAAAACATGACTTCCATCTTCCTTATCCTTTTGGTTCTTCTAGAAACCATTCTTTTTTAACTCTTCTTTTTAAATATGAAAGCATAATGTATAATTTCTTGAGAACAATTGTCTTGGCCTGAGAGGGTAACTTGTGTTTGGAATACCTGACTAAGTATTGATAGATAATAGTTTCCACCCAAGGAATAAGCTTTGAAGAACGGGTAGGTGAGTCATTGTTATCTCTTATTTCTTAAATGGCACACTCATAGGATCACACACCACAGGTTTGATGAGAGATTCAGTAAGTTTTCAGCAGTAGGAGCACTTGTAGATATCAAACCCTCAGCACACAGTGGCTTATACACCCTCCTGTTGGCATACATACTGCATGCAATGTTATGGGGAGCCTCTGCCTTTGGGAGCTTGTTTGTACTCAGGAATTCTACCCCTCTTACCTCCCTATAAGAAGCATAGTGTCTAAAGATAGACAAAGAGGAAGCTCACTAGGGAGTTCAACTTAAGAAAATCTTCCTCCTCTGATATGTGCAACAATCCTGCTCTACTCTGTTTATTGATATCTTATGACAAGTTTTGTTCTCTTTTCATGTGTAGTTGCTATTATACCACTCACACTATGATTGAAAACATAAATTCTTCAGAAAATTACAGAATGTAGGAAGACACATGGATGTTTCAACCCTTCTGTTTTATGGATGATAAAATGGAAACTTTGAGAGATAAAGTGACTTGGCTCAAGGTCCCTTAATTGTCTGCCCTCAATGGGCACAAGCTACAATGAAATCTAAATTTGGCATTCTCTCTAAGTAGCCCTGATGCAGAGCAAAGTGAGGAGGGAATTAGAGACTGGCAGAGAAAAACACAGCAGCAGCAGCAGCAGCAGAGAGTAGGCAAGGAACTGAAGAATTCAGTGTTTTATAAACTTTAAATTCCCAACTGCTACACTGTAATTCTGTCTCGAGAGTCCATTATGAGGAAGTCATTTTGGTGACTTGGAAGAGGTCCATGGGAGATGTGTCTCAGCATCTAATTTGTGAGTGCGTTAGAGTGAGATGCCATTAAGATTCTCACAGCTTCTTTGGAATGTGGGGAGGGAGGATGTGTTTATTTTACAGTTCCACAGTTAATGCTTCTGGTGTCTAGAAACTTTCATTCATTCACTCACTCATTCATTCAAACACATTTGATGAATGCCCATCCACATTTTGTACAACACACTATGTTAAATGTTGTGCATTTAAAGTTGAATAATTCAACCCTTGAATGAAACCATTAGATAAAGAAAGCAGCTCTTCACTGTAGAATAAGAAGGCTTGCTTTTAAATCTAGTTTATCTTACACTGGTTCAGACTACTGGTGAATGGGAAAAAATAACTCTTTTGCCTGGACATTTGCTATACACTTATAGTTATCAACAAAAGACTTGATTATTTACTTTTGTTTTAGATCCATATATTTGAACTTTATTTCATAGTTGACAATAGAGAAAGAAGCTTATTTTCCTAACAAGTATGGTATTTTATATTGTTGAGCAGATAAGAACTTTAATTTAGTGTTCTTCTAGGAATTTATCCTAGAGATATGCTCATACATGTCCAACGTATGTATAGGATTACTTTTTGCCTTCAGTAGAAAAATTAAAGACAATATAAATATTCAGAAATGGATAACTGCTTTAAATAATGGTATATTCACACAATGCCAAAAACTATCCAGGTATAAAGCAGAAGCAATATACTTTTTTTTTTTTTTTTGAGACAGAGTCTCATTTTGTTGGTCTCAGTAGAGTGCTATGGCATCACAGCTCAAAGCAACCTCCATCTCTTGGGCTTAAGCGATTCTCTTGCCTCAGCCTCCCAAGTAGCTGGGACTACAGGAGCCCACCACAACATCCGGCTATTTTTTTTGGTTGCAGCTGTCATTGTTGTTTAGCAGGCCCGGGATGGACTCAAAGCTACCAGCCTTGGTATATGTGGTTGATGCCCTGCTCACTGAGCCATGGGTGCTGAGCCAGAAGCAATATACTTCTTATGTATGATGGAGACATTCTCCATTTTTGGATGCTCTCATGTTTTCTTTCTCTCTCTCTTCTTTCCTCCATTTCTCTCCTTCCCTCCTTCCTTACCTTCTTTTCTTTCTTCTTCCCCTAACTTTACATTTAAAAATTTTTCAAATATACAAAAAAGTTAGACTATTATAAATATGTGTATATACATACACACATATGTATATACTTTTTACTTACACTTAGTAATTGTTAATTACACACATATTTTGTAGAAGTGCTTGAAAATAAATTTTAGACAGTATGGGTTTCAACCCTAAATACAAAACCACAATAACATGCATCTAAGAAATTTAACATTTTAATAATAATATCAGGGCACAAGTCAATCTTTCTAAAAGTAGAATATAAACATCTTAACATAATAACAAGAAAATGACATGATGGCTATGTTAACCAGTTTGATGAAAATATTTCAAATTGTGTATGAAAACACCACACTGTACCCTATGATTGCATTAATGTACACAGCTATGATTTAATAAAAAAATAAAAAAATAAATAATAATATCATCTAATACAGTTCAACTTTTCTTGGTTTTTGCCAAAATATCTTTTATGATTTCTTCTTTTCTGCATCCAGGGTTTAGAATTTGGTTTTCATGTCTCTTTAGATACTATTTATCTGGTTTAGTCCACATAATCTTTTTTGAATTTCATGACAATAATCTCTTCAAAGAATATCAGTCCTTTAGAAATTGTCATAATCTGGATTTATCTGTTTGCTCACAATTAGAGTGAGGTAAAAGATTTTTAACAAGAATATGACAAGATGCCCTTGGCAATGCCAAGCTTGCTCATTTGGTCAAAGTAGCATCTGCCAGACTTTTTCACTATAATTCCCTATCTGTTACATACTGAATTGTGTGCCCCCAAGTTTGTATGCTAAAGCTCTAACTTCCGGTATCTCACAATGAGACTGTATTTGGAAACAGGCTCTGTAAAAAGATAATTAAAGTTATATGAGGTTTTAGGAGTAGGCTCTAATTAAATCTGACTGATATCCTTGTAAGAAAAAGAAATTTGGACACCTGGGCCAGAGGAAGGTATAGCAAGAGAGTGGCCCTCTGCACACCAAGGAGAGAGGCCTCCAGGCACATCAACCCGAATAGCACCTTAATCCTGGACTTTTAACCCACAAAACCGCAGGAAAACAAATTTCTATGATTTAAGCCACCCAGGCTGTGGTATTTTGTTCTGGCAGCTCAGGGAAGCTAATACAAAATTTGGGGTGTACTTTGAGGTCACGTAAGGAGGCTAATAACATTTTACTCAGTAGTCTGATTCCTACTTCATGGAGATTCATCACAGGTTACTTGAACTGTAAGATGATGGATTTGGACCAGCCCCTCCACAGGACTGGTTTTCATCATTATTGGTTCTTGCCTGAATTAAGTAATACAATGAAGGTGGCAAAATCATCATTTCCCAAATCTAATAGTCATTTTCCAATTTTTCTAATTTTATTATTTGATATTCTTCTGAAAGAAGAGTCCCACTTTCCCCCTCTTACTGACAATATTACACATTAATTGACTTTTAAAAAATTCAGTATTCAGCCAGATATGGTGGCTCACACCTGTAATCCTAGCACTCTGGAAGGCCGAGGTGGGTAGATTGCCTGAGCTCAGGAGTTCAAGACTAGCTTGAGAAAAAGCAAGACCCTGTCTCTGAAAACAATATAGCCAGACATTGTGGCAGGTGCCTGTAGCTCCAGCTACTCAGGTGACTGAGGCAGGTGGATAGCTTGAGTCCAGGAGTTTAAAGTTTCTGTGAGCTATGACATGATAGCACTCTACCAGGAGAAAAAAAAATGAGACTCTACCTCAAAAAAAAAAAAAAATTCAGTATTCATTATAATTTATTTTTTGGATGCTCTAAGCACAGGGTCATCCAGAGCCCCTTCAAGCTTGCTCCTGGGGGCCTTGGAATGTCTGTATGGGTCTTTCTGTTACAATACTACATGTAAAATGTTCCAGGACCACTTTGTACTTTCTTTGCCTTTGACCTGTCAGTTGCTATTTCCTCAAGACTTCCTGAGCTGTTTCAGTGGATGGGAGAATTTATAAATCAAGATCTGACCACTCACAAAGTACACTCATTGCTTCTGGCGTGACCATAACTCTTGAACTACTCAATGCATACAGCTATTTTATCTTCATAATCCTCATTTTAATCCAACAACCCAGGGGTATTCTCATCTTCCCCATTTTTTAAAATCTACCTTCTCTCATATAAGCACCCTTGATTCCCAACTATATCCAATTAAAAAAATGCTCTATTCTGCAATAAGGCCAAAATAGCTTCAGAATAACGACTTCCACATACCACTGACAAACAACAAATAATCTAAGTAAACTTCAGGTTTCTCCATAGTCTTTGTATCCTTAAAACAAATCTCCCTAGGGATGTAGAGTCACAATACACTGGGTTCAAAAGCTACTTGAATTCAGTTTTTTTCCTTTCTCTCTATCCAGGTGATAGCAATTTGAGATGGAGTTATTTCGCTGGTTTTTATATGTGTTCGCTTTTAAAATTTGATCTCAAGCTCTATTTTAAGTAAACAAAATACAAGGTAGAATAGTTTGAATAGTAGGTGGGTAATTGAATTAAAAGGAGGGAAAGTTAAAACAAATATTTATTAGCTTGCATTTGCATAAAAACATGTGTGGAAGAATATATTAGGAATTGATCATCAATGCTGGGAAGACAATTGTGTGTCTGAGAGAGGAGGGGGCAGTGGAGTGGGGGGGAATTTTTCACTTTGGGAGACTTACTACTGTGTACTATTTTGGACTTTTAAAATTTTGAAATGTGACTATAATATCCATTAAAAATAAATCAAAACTTTAAAGGGAAGCAATCCACTTTTGTTTTTTCCTTCCACACCCCTCACAGGCCATTGTTCAAATGCCTTGATAGCATGATATCAAATAGAGGCACAATTTACAGGATTTTATCTGATCTCAAGAAACTCCGAATAACCTCGACAGCCTGCTAGCTCCTCCAGGGGTGAATCATGAAGCAAGCAGGCTGCATTTTCCAAGCCCTTTGAATCAGGTTCCCAGCATGTTTCCATGAGCCACTGGGGCACATACTTGAGTTATGTCTAGATGTACTTGTTCAGTGTCTCAGGAATTTTTTAAATGATTCAGTGCTTGCTCCCTCTGAGCTGCATTTTGTCACTTGCAACAGTCAACAGATGTATCTGGCTCAGGTGCAGATTTTGATTCTCACAGATGAGGAATTTTTCATTGTCTCTGTTCTGCCTCGTACTAGAGATGTTTTCAGTCAAATGTCCTCTCTCTCTCATTTTTATTTAATTAAATTTATTTATTTTTTTTTAGAGACAGAGTCTCACTATGTCACTCTCAGTAGAGTACCGTGGTGTCACAACTCACAGCAACCTCAAACTTTTGGGCTTAAGTGATTTTCTTGCCTTAGCCTCCCAAGTAGCTAGAACTACAGGCACCTGCCACAATGCCCAGCTATTTTTTGTTATAGTTGTCATTGTTGTTCAGCAGGCCTGGGCCAGGTTCTAACCCGCCAGCCCCGCTATGTGTGGCCAGCACCCTAACCACTGAGCTACAGGTGCCAAACCTCTCTCTCATTTTTACTTTCTGTAGTCTGATGGGTTCTCAGTTGAACTCTAGGGGCCACAGGTATCTCTTTAGAGCAGCAATACTTCCCTGCAAAGTGGAGCAAACCTCAGAACAGGAATAATCTGTGGATTCACAAACTGCCCCTTCTTCCTTGGTAGTTCTTTTAGTCCAAATTATGTAGATTTTTATTCTTTCAACTGCCTTTTGCCATTGCTGATCTAATTATAAGTGGAGAGTGCTGTGTTTGAATGTGATTTGAGTCTGCTGACATCCGTGTTTGGATTTGGTCCCCAGGGTCTGGGTGTGGGAATGTGGGGCCCTTAAGTGTTGACCAGGTCCGGAAGATGAATTAATGTATTTCTCACGAGACTGGGTTAGTTCCCAAGAGAGCAGGTGGTTATAAAGCAGGTCAGCATCTTTTGAGTCCTTTCTTTTTTTCTTTCTCTCTCTTTTTTTTTTTTGCAGTTTTTGGTCGGGGCTGGGTTTGAACCCGCTACCTCTGGCATATGGGGCTGGTGCCCTATTCCTTTGAGCCATAGGTGCCGCCCTGAACCCTTTTTTTGGCACACACTTGGTTCCCCCTCTGTCTTTCCACCCTGTTTTGATGTAGCACCAGGTCCTCATCAGAAGCTGCCAGACACAGCTGGGAACTTCCCAGCCTGTGGGCCGTAAGCTACATGACCCTCTTAAGGACTTGCTCTGTCACCCTAGCAAGGGTACAGTGGCGTCATCAAGGCTGACTGTAATCTATAGCTCCTGGGTGCCAGGGAGCCTTGTGCCTTGGGCTCCTGAGGAGCTGGGCCCACAGGTGTGCACCACCATGGTGGCTAAGAACTTTTTCCTTTACAATTCACACAGTCTCAGGTATTCTGTTAGAGCAACACAAAACAAACTCGGACAGGTGGATTTTGTGCATGTGTCTGTGTGTTTGTATTTGAGTATCGAGAAAATTGCTTACTATCTGTCTTTCTAAAATTCAAGAATCCAAATTATTTTACAAACATGGTAAAGTAAAACCCAAAAACGTTCTGGCGGCGGCGGCGGGGGGGGTGAGAGGAGAGTCAGGAGGTGGCATGATGCAAATAGAAAGAACTCTGTATTGAAAATTAGGTCCCCTGGATTGCATCCCGGCTGTCATCTTTTTATTTTCATTAATTCACCCATACTATTCATTCTACATTAAATATTCACTAGGTACAAGGCACTCTGTTGTATGACCTTAAGTAGGTCACTTAATTTCTGAGAGGTTTTAGTAGATTTATTTTTTGGAACAGTTTTAGGTAATGACAAAATTGAGTGGAAAGTGCAGAGATTTCCCATATACTCTTTGTGCCCACGTTACATAGCTTCCTCTATTGCCAACAGCCCACACCGGAGTGGTTCACTTGTTACAACTGATGAACCCACCTTGACAGTCATTCTCACTAAGAGTACATAGGTTATACCGGGGTGCAGTCTTGGTGTTGTACATTGTATGGGTTTGGGCACATGCAGAATGCTCTGTATCTGCCATTATAGTATCATAAAGAATAGAGTAGTTTCTTTACCTTTTTGAGATAGAGTCTCATTCTCTTCCCCAGGTGAGAGTGCAGTGGCATTAGCACAGCTTAGCAGGGGTCCTCAAACTTTTTAAACAGGGTGCCAGTTCACTGTCCCTCAGACCATTGGAGGGCCAGACTGCGGGCCCCGGGACGAGTCAGCTGCTAAGCAGGACAGGCAGTGGCAGCAAAAACACCTGGTGGGCTGGGTAAATGTCCTAGGTGGGCTGCATGTAGCCCACGGGCCATAGTTTGAGGATGCCTGGACAGCAACCTCATACTCCTGGACTCAAGGGATCTTCCTGCTTCAGCCTTCTGATTAGCTGAGACTATAGGTGTCCAACAGGATACCTGGTTAATTTTTCCTTTGGTAGAGAGATGGAGTCTAGCTCTTGCTCAGACTGGTCTCCAACTCCTGAGCTAAAGAGCTCCTCCTGCCTCAGCCTCTCAGAATGCTAGGATTACAGGCACGAGCCACTGTGCCCCACTGAAGAGCAATTTCAATACCCTAAAAATCCTCTGTGCCCTGCCTGTTCATCCTGCCCTCTCCCCAGCCCTTGGCAACCACAGAATTTTTTACTGTCTCCATAGTTTCACCTTTTCCAGAATGTCATATAATTAGAATCATACAGTATGTAACCTTTCTCAGACTAACTTCTTTAACTGGGTAATATGAATTTAAATTTTCTCCATTTCTTTTCATGGCTTGATAGCTCATTTCTTTTTAGCGATGAATACTATTCCATTGTCTATTTACCCACTCATGTACCAGAGGGAATTTTAGATGGTTCCAAGTCCAGGCAATTATGAATAAAGCCTCTATAAATATCTGCGTGTTGGTGTTTGTGTGTACATAAGTTTTCAGCTCACTTGGGTAATAACAAGGAGCATGATTTCCAGATCATGTGGTCAGAGTACGTTTAGTTTTGTAAGAAACTACCAAGCTGCCCTCCACAGTGTCGTCCCATCTGACATTCCTACCAGCGAGGTGCGGGAGTTCCTTTAGCTCCTTGTCCTCACCAGCATTCAGGGCTGCTGCTGCTCTGGGTGTTGGCCATCCAAATAGGTGTGCAGTGGAATCCCACTGTTGTTTTAATTATAAGTTCCCTAATAATGTCTGATGTGGAACAAAAAGAATATAAACCCCCCTTTTATTCTGTCCCAGAGACTAGTAATGTCCTATGGTGTAGACATGGCACTGACCTGGGTCCCAGAGTGACTGTGACATGGAATAGAGCCCTGAGCCTGTCTGCAGGTGGCACACAGCATGACCAAGAAGTAAACTTTTGTAACTTTGGGCCACTGAAAATTTGGGCTGGTTTTACCTCTGCGTTGCCCAGCCTATCCTGTCTGCTGCAAAGGGTAGGAAGCTATGCCAGCTTCAAAGCACATGGACCTGTGATTGATGGGAAGGGGTGAATTTGGGCGGACATGAGGTGCACATGGACCCATGTTGGCTAGACGAAGACTAGTGTGCTCTGCAAGGGCTCCTGCTCTCGCCACAGGATGTGAAGAAGAAGGAAAAAGAGTGAACTCAGGCTGTCTGGGGCACTGCACTGGCTCTGGAGGCTGGGGCTACCCAGTGGGGTTATCTAAAGGGACAGAAGATGCTGATTTCTTTGAGTGGTTTGCAGTCTAATTTCTAGGGCATGACATAGCCCAGTAAGAAGCTGGAAGCAGAGCAAAGGTGAGCAGTGGGTCTGCTTTAATTTCAGATACAGAATGTTTTTAATCTCAAAGAAGCTCTTTCAGTTCTCATTTAGCAAAACCAAAGGCGTCCTGTACCTGGCCTGTGCTCCAGGTACCCAGGAGCACATTCTGGGACGGGTACATTTCTCAGAGTGATGAGGATGGGCAGAGAGAGTGTGTTTACTGAGCACACATGTGCACCAAGCATAACACTAGGCTTAGATATATGTTCCCCTTCTCATCTTAAGGCCCGCATTCTGGTTCCTAGGAAAACAAAACTCAAAGCAGTTAAACACTTGCTAAAAGTTCCTTCTAGTATATGACAGAGAAGGCTTCAAACCCAGGTGTGCGCAATTCTAATTCTTGAGCTTTTTGCATTATCCTTTCTTTCTGTTCTTTAAGTTCTTTTTTGGGTCTAAAAAGTTAGGAAACTAAAATAGAAATTTACAGAGGCCCGGAGAAATCAATTACTCCAGGTTTTAAATAATTAATATGCCATTTTTTAGAGCACTTTAAAAATTCTGAATCTAGGGATTCAGAATCTAGTTGCTTCCCTGGAACAGGCCTCTGGATCTCTGCAGAGGAGGCAACTAAAGCCTCATAGTGAGGGTGACAAACATGCCCGGGGCTTCCTAGTGGTTTTAAGGTAGGGTGTGAAGATATCTCCTGCAAGCCCTTTGGACCACAGTGGTCAATGAACACCCAAGCTAAGGTAAGACTGGCCCTCCTGTTTGTTGGGGAGACTGTGTGATGGTGTTATTCAACAAAAAAGAGACCAGACTAAACTGTACTCACTCACCAAGATAATCAGACAAACTTCTGCAAGACTTCTTGGACAATGTGCCAAGAAGGGTCAGGTTTGTTCAACAAAGTGTTTCCTGATTTAAAAAATAATTATGATAAAAGTGAGAGAGGGGAGATATAAAAGGTCCTGCTGATAGTAAATTCATTTGTCAGGCTGATAAACAAATTCGTTAAAATGAAATAACAACAATGAGGCAGACTCACAAGGTTGGAGCCCCCGAGTGGCTTCTAACTGCTCAGTAGTTGAGCAAATGCTCACCAGTTAAGCTGAGGACTCAGAGATAGAAACCAACAACCGCAAACAGAATCCTCTTGGAAGAGCTTAAAGATTTAGCAATGGCACATCTCCCATTTTCCATCTTTTATTTAACTCCTTTGAACTCCCACTAATTTCCAGGCAACACTCTGGAATTCCATTTTTAGATTTGCCTTTTGAATTATTGTTTTTTTTCTCCTGGGTGTACAAATCTGTGTATGGAGACAGCCTCTCTTTTTTCATTAGGTTTTTTTTTTTTTCGATTGTTGAATAATGTTCTTTGCCAGAATGATTAAAAATAGGGACTAATTTGAAGAAGAAAATAAAAGTGACCTATAATCCCACCATTCAGAGATAATGTCGCTGTTCAGGTTTTGGTGTATTTCCAAGCTTTTTTTCCCCCTAAATGTGCACATACTTTTTTACATGGCTGAGAGTCTTCTGTGGACCAGGGAATCAGGAGCTCAGGTTGCCCTTCAAACTGAGCATGCATTTGTGACCTGGTTCTGTCACTTAGTGACTTGTAGGGCACAGGGAAAATCTTAAGGATCTGTTTACTCCATAGTATGCTGGGTACTGATTATTTATGAATATTTTGAAGAGTAAATAATAAAATAGATATGAAGCCTTGAGAGCAGTTGTTCTCAAGCTGTGGGTCATGACCCCTTTATAATGATGAAAATACATTGCAGCATTAGGAAGGAAATAGATTGATGTTTGCTAAACACTGAATAAGTGTTAACAATTATCACCATTTCATTTTTGCCTTTATGTCCTATCCTAAAACTTTTCCATTAAAACTTTTTTGCATAATCATGATTTTCAGTGGCTACCTGAAATTATATTTTATGAATACACTAGAAATTAATTATTCCTCTCTTACTGAATATATTTTCAAATTTGGGGGCTTCCATACATTATGCTTCAATGAAGATCTTTCTAAGGAACGCGTTTTTTGGTAGTCCCATTTGTGTGTGTGTATATATATATATATATATATATTTTGAGCGAGTCTCACTACATCACCTTGCGTAGAGTGCACCATAGCATCACAACTCACAGCAACCTCAAACTCTTGGGCTTAAGTGATTCTCTTGCCTCAACCTCCCTAGTAGCTGGAACTACAGGCACGATTTGTATATTCTTAGAATTGTTTCTTATAAATGGTGTAACAGGATAGAAAGAGTTTAACAGAGTCAACATTTGTAATACATATTGAGAAGTTGCACTATTTACACTCTCAGCAGGGATGCTGTAGGAGGCCCACCTCACAGTCAGGGTCAACATTGAGTACTTTCATGCAACTTTATCACATTTTTAAATTTTAAACTCCAGACTGCATGTTAAATAATCTTTACATTTTGCACATTTTTGACTTTTGTGGAGGAGGCCGTATTTAATTTGCAATTACATTTATTTAGATGAGTCTTTAAATCACATTTATTTAGATGGGTAATTTCCTTTAATGCTCAACATCTAATATTTTGTACTCTGATTTTTGCATTGTCTTTGTTTGTGCTGCTATGAAAGAACCATTTTACCACAAAGACATTTGAACCAGAACGTTTACTGCAGCTCAATTCACAATTACCAAGCTGTGGAAGCATCCCAAATGCCCATCTCTCAGGGAATGGATTAACAAACTGTGGTATATGTACACCTTGGAATTCATTCAGCCGTTAAAAAAAAATGGCGACTTCACAGCTTTTCTGTTTACCTGGATGGAGTAAAGGCTCTCACGAGTGGGGGAAAATATCCAGTGTACTCAATACTAATGTGAAACCAATAAATAAACAAGCACATGTCCACATGAATGGTAAAACACAAATATGGTCTAGCAAGGGGGAGTGGAGAGGAAGAGAAAGGGTGGCAGAGGAGGGGGAGTAGGCGGCAGGGTGAAGGGCTGGAGCTCACCTAATGTGCACAGTGTGAGGGTGTTCAGCACACCTCCTGGGGGAAGGGCTCAACTATAACTTGAACTTTACCTTAGAATTGAAAACAATAAAACCTAAACATTTATACTGTCATATTAATTTGAAATTAAAAAAAAATACCTGAAACTGGGTCTTTATAATTTATAAAGACAGATATAAATATAATTTATAAAGACAGAAACTTATTTCTCATAGTTCCAGAGTCTGGGAAGTTCTAGATCAAGATGACAGCAGGGCCAGGGTCTGGAGAGCGGGGCTCTCCGCTTCCAACTTGGCACCTTGCAGGGCCGCTCAGCAGAGGGGATGAATGCCATGCCCTGACAGGAAGAATGAACTTGCCCCTCGTGCCTTTTTGTAAGGGGCTAATCCTAGCGCCCTCTAGCCCTTGAACTTGTTTCTGGAGGAGTAAGTTTCAACTCAGTATAAATTGGGGCGGGCACATTCAGACCAGAGCAGCCACACCGGGATCTTTCATCTTCCTTGTCACTCAGTTAGGACAGATCTTCTTCTTTTTTTTTTCAAATAGGGTTCATGGATGCTCTAATTTTCTAAGCATTTTGTTTTTTCACCCATAAAAGACAACTTGACAGAGCATAAAATTCTGAGGTTAAAACTACTAAAAATGATATGTCCCCAAGATGCCGGCTCATCTGGAAGAAACGCAAATGTATAAGTCAACAGTTGCTTTTTATTTCCTGAAGGTAATGGAAGCCATAGGCCTCTAGAACAGGGCTTTTCAGTAGAACTTTTTGCAATGACGAAAATGTTCTATAATTTGAGCTACCCAGTAAGTCAACTGCTAACCTCTTGTAACTATTAAGCAATTGAAATATGGCAGTAGAACTGAGAAACTGAATTTTAACTTAGTTTAGCTACAGGTGGCTAGTGGCTTCCATATTAGACAGCGTGATTCCGGCTATTAATATGTCGAATGGAAAAGAAGCTTAGAGAATGACTCTGATTTTGCCGTCCTGAGCACGTTATATTACTTTACTGAGCATTGGTTTCCTCATCTGTGAAATCATGTAACTGTCCAAAGGCCATATGATGCATTACTATTAAACTTAGACCATAGTCTTAAGTAACTCTTAGCTCAACATTGGTTTTTTTTTTTCATGTCATGATACAATTGACTTGTTTAACTCTTGAGCTGTGATGGTAAAGGCAGCAAATTAGATTAAAATTATATTTTCTTGATTAATCAAACTTCCTCAAACTAATTGCTTTGGTTTACCTGACCACCACACCCCAAATGTCATTTCTAGTTATTCTTTATTCCTATAGACTGCTTAATTTTTCTTTCCTTGTCTTAACCTGGAATTATGTTAATTTATTTAATAATACATTTCTCTGTCTTCCCCTGGAGGGGTCAGCTCCACGGAGGCAGAGACTGTGCTTACTGCTGTATTCTCCTGTCTCCAGAGGGCTGGATGCATGGGAGGGCCTCCTCACACCTTGGTTATGTGAGTGGATCAGTGAAAAGAAATTATGAATCAAATTCAGCTGGGAGAGGTTCTCAGGGGAAAGCGCATGTGTGAGGGAGCCACTTTATCCAATCACACAGAGCTTTCAGTTTGCAGTTAACAGTGTCAGCTTGCGACTTTACCTTTCTGAGCTATGTACTTGTAAGTTGGATAGGCGTGCTGTTATACAGAGGTATTTTCTCCCCAACCAAATTGTCCCTCCCGGGGAACAATTATACTTTTATTTGTGTTGATTCCACAACACCTGGGTCAACTTTAGGAAAAGATGGACATGTGTGTGTTCCTCTGATGAGATGATTGAAGCCTGGCCTAGGAAGACCTTTCATTCCTGGAATCATTCTTGACTCTCTGCATGGATTTGTAAGTGGGGGAAGCACCCGCGTCTTAGTATTGGCATGAAGAATCAGTGAGGTCACAGTACCGTGGCAGGCAGAGTGCCTTGCCTCTCCTTGTCCTCATCGCGCAGGTTACAGTCAAGTCAGGCAGGAACAGTCTTGAAGCACTGATTTTCTGTCTCATCCTTGTGTGCCCTTTGGACCACAACAGCATGAGTCCCCAGCCTGTCTGGTTGATCATTACTCAATGTACCTAAGTTTGGAGGACGGCGGGAGTAAGGGATTGATGATACTGATGGAGTATTTCAGGTCCAGTGTTGTTTGTATGGGTATGTGTAGTAAAGGCATCTCAACTAGGCAGGCTTTGGTCAGTGTGACCCAGCACCTTGCCCCATCGAGCTGCCTGTCTACTCTGAGAGTCTATTAATGCCGAGGAGCCCTTACAATGAAACCCTTCCCAATGGAGGGCCTGGATTTTATTGAGAAAAGCCAATCCCCTCCCATCTGTCATTTGGCACTTAGCGCTGTAGTTATTCTAGATGAGTGAACACTTGTGTTATATTTTCCAATAGCAAAACTGGGGTCACCAGGGTGCCTGCTGTTTTAGCTGAATCCAGATGGGGTTTTCCTATAAACAAGTGCACATGGAATATTTATGCTGCCCGTGGCACCTGACGCCTTAATACTTAGGACTTCTATGTAGTAGCCACTCTTCCTATAAGTCACTTCAGCACACTAAGTAAATATTTTAATATAGCCATGTCACTGTTTATTATAGAATGGCTTGGGCCCAGATCTTGCCTAATGCTTGGTTAAAAAGTCAGTTTATACCATCCTTTAAAGTGAATCAAAGAATGCATAAACGCCACTCTTTTGTTACTCAGAACTCTGTTTACTTTACTTTTCTGTAAACCTTGTGAAATGCTTGCTTACAAAAAGCTGACAGATGCCAGATTTGCTCATTAACTGGAGGTGTTTTCTAAGTCAGGAAGGTGAGGTGTGAATGAGGGAGGTGGGACTTCTTCTCTGAGGCCATCGCCCAGTGTCCTCTGTCCAAGAGGCCTGCTGTGTTGCCAGGGCATCTGGACCCGTAGCCACCAGGCAGCGAATGAGATTTGGAAATACCCAGAATAATGGTTTCCATATGGAGCCTGTCCTTTGGCTTGCAGTGATAAAGAGCACTTGGGCAGTCTGAGGCTTGGAAGGACTTTGAAAAATCAAAGGTATCTCTGGATGGCACATAGACAATCAAGTGGTACTATTCTTTGTATAAAAACGTCACGATGTGCCTGCTTGAGCAGCACATATACTAGAACTGAAATAATGCAGGGAAGATTAGCACCCCTGAACAAGGGTGACAGGCAAATTCATGAGGCATTCCATATTTTTGATTAATACACTATGGCATATGTATACCGTGGAGTACTATTCAGCCATCAAAAAGATGGAGATGTTATATCTTTTATGTTTACCTGGGTGGAGTTGAGACATTTTTCTTAGTAAAGTATCTCAAGAGTGGAAAAAAAAATCCAGTGTACTCAATACTAATATGAAACCAATATACAAACAGGTACATGCCCACATGCATGATAAAACACAAATATAGTCTAGCAAGGGGAAAGGGAGGATAGGAAGTGCACAGTGTGAGGGTGTATAGCACACACCCCCAAGGGCTCAATTACACCTTGAACTTTACCTTAGAATTGAAAACAATGTAACCTAAATGTTTATACCCTCATATTAATTTGAAATTCAAAAAAACCCCTTTGTCATATTTATATTATTAGTAGCACTTATCTTCTAACCCTGAAGACTGGAATGTTCCTGGCTGGTATGGTTATTGAAATTTTGGTATTGCTTCCAGTGCCTACCTCTTGGCTACCTAAAGAGTGTGTAATAAGTACATCAGTGCGATACAACCATCACTTATAGTTTTTATATAAAATTGGTGTTTGATGCAATAAAATTATGAATTGGTTAACACATTTGAGAAATAACCAGAGAGACAATCTGTGGCAAGGTTTCAAGGAGTAGAACTTTTTAAGAATGAAGTAGTGGCCTCTTTTGAGTATGTTGTCAGCCATTCCCCTGAGTGTTATTTCTGTGAGACAGAGTCTGCTCAAAGCAATGTTCACAAAAGTTCCAATGATGCTGTTCTGGGCACATGGGAAAATAGCTGTATTCTAGTGGTAATTTCCCCTGGATTCTTTTTTTTTTTTCCAGTACAAGATGTTACTTTTGACTGACTAAATTATCTTTATGAACACTTTAAAGTATATCTCCCCAGAAGTTCTGTTTATATAAAAATAATTTTCTTCTTTTTTTTTTTTACCATTTGTAGTAGGAGAATAATGCCCCCTGCCCACATGACCATGTCCTAATGCTTGGCATCTCAGAATATTACATGGCCAAGGGTGCAGATGGAATAAGATTGCTAGTCATGTGACTTTAAAATGGGTTATCCTGGAGTATCTGCTGTAATTGTAAGTATCCAGTGTCCTTAAAAGTGGAAGAGGGAGGCAGAAGAGGACGTCAGAGGGATTCCATATGAAAAGGACCAGCTATTATTCTTGGCTTTGAAGATGGAAGAAGGTTCTATGAGCCAAGGAATGTGGATGACCTTTAGACGTTAGAAAAAGTAAGAATATTGATTCTTGCCTAGACTCTCCAGAAAGGGATACACCATGCTAACACCTTATTGTTAGCCCAGTGAGACCCAGACAGGGGTCTTAACTGTGCTCTACCTTAGAGAATTGTAAGACAGTAAGTTTGGTCAGTTTTTGCAGTAGCAATAGAAAACAAGTGCAACAAATATAACATTTATGAAT
Source organism: Otolemur garnettii (assembly GCF_000181295.1). Classification (NCBI taxonomy): domain Eukaryota; kingdom Metazoa; phylum Chordata; class Mammalia; order Primates; family Galagidae; genus Otolemur; species Otolemur garnettii. Next base: position 6,677,502 of record NW_003852441.1, on the reverse strand, counting down.
GAAAAAGACATCCATGTTAAAAAAAATAGCAAATGGTGTGCAAAATAAAATAAAAATGACTATATTTGATTATGCACAAAGAGACTCAATGAATGTACCTTCAGTCATTTTTTACTTTGCACACATTATTTTGAGGAGTATCTAATCACACTGTTACCTCATCTACTTTTACCACCTAGCATTATCTCGTGAGCATTTTCTGTACCCTTAAATATAATAGAAAAGCATATATGTTATATTATGGGTGTCACACAGTTTACTTAGTCAATCACCTAAATTTTGTTTCTGTGACAAGTGCATTGTATATTGCTGATGATTTTTTTTTTTAGTAAAAAGTTTTAGAATTAAAATGACTAAGTCAAAAATGTATGAATATAGTTAGATTTAAAAATACGTTTATAACCACACTATCCTCCAGCAAGATTGCATTAATTCACATCTCACAGGCAGCAAACGACTCTATATTTCTCCTCACTACTGACAAAGGCTGGGCACTATTAATTTTTTAATTGCTAGGTTGAAAAGTAAAAAGGCGTATCTAATTGTTTTAGTTTAGCTGAACTCTTTGCTATATGTGCAATAATTAGTTATTTGTGTTTCTTGTCTTGTGATCTTTTATTTTGTGGTTTCACATTGATTAGTAAGTATTGTTTATATATTAAGGATAATAACTTATTATTGCCTATACCATAAGGTACAAATAAATTTTCTTGATGATTTGCCTTTTATTCACGCGTGTTATTCGATCATGTATTATTTGATCTCTGTGTATGTGTAGACAAACCTAAATTTATGCACATGTTATGTATACATAGATTTCCATAAAATAACTAAAATCCACACATCTTAATATTAGGGAATAAAACCCACTGTTTTGTTTTGGTACCTACTTGAACAAATTGTTTTCTCATATGTATATATATTTTGGGAAAACAATCTCTCATTATATATGTGTATATGTGATTATACATTATCAATTAATTTTATTATATATAATATACATTACATAAGATATACATAATTACATATTATATACACACATATACATGTATATTTACATATAGTATTATATAATATGTACCATTGAGAGATTTCTTTTGAGCACTTGAAACTCTAGATAATTTTTATAAATAAATGTTGATTATTATTTCTGACAATTGCATGGTATAGGGTGGCTATAAAGTTTGTGTGCACTTTAAAACCGTGTGCAATTCAAACTCCCACACGAACTTTATGGCTACCCTGTATTATAGCTTATGAACATGTCTTATTTAGCATTTTAAAAACCATATATTCTCCTTAGCAAAGTATCCCAAGAATGGAAGAAAAAGTATCTAATGTACTCAGCCCTACTATGAAACCACTTTATAAGCACCCACACTTCCATATGAATGCTGTAACCCAACTACAGCCCAAGATGAAGGGGGAAAGAAGAGAGGGAGGGGACAGGAGGGTGGAGGATGGGTAGAGGGGAGGTAATTGGTGGCACCACACCTATGGTGCATTTTACAAGGGTACATGTTAAATCTACTAAGTGTAGAGTATAAATGTCTTAACACAATAATTAAGAAAGTGCGGTGAAGGCTATGTTAGCCAGTTTGTTGTATTTCAAATTGTATATAAAGCCAGCACATTGTACCCCATAATTGCATTAATGTACACAGCTATGATTTAATAGAAAAAATCATATATTACTAAACATTTAGTCTACTTTTGATTTTTTAACATTGTTTACATAGCACATTAGCACAGGCAGAGAAGAGACATGCTAAGAGAATGCTTAGACGCCAAGCACTACTCTTACTAGTTTACATATATTAACTTGTTTATTCCTCTGCAAACCCTGTTCTGTTATCTTGATGTATTACTACTTCTCTCTTTCTCCTTTAACACATGAATTAATGAAGAACAAACACACAAAGTAACTGCACAGCCTGCCCTGGATTGCCTGGACTGCAGGTGAACATGACATTGTCTGCCTGCGGCCCTACTTACTCCAGAGGAATGGCCAGTCCAGGTGTGTGCTCTTAGCTAGGAAGTGGGAGTTACCCTCATGAGAAAGGCTCCAGAGCAGAGGGCAACTGGTAGCCACCAAAACAATGTTTCTAGGTTCTCCACTTAAATGAGATCGTACAGTTACTTCACTTACCATGATGCCCTCAAGATCTATCCATGTTGATGCAAATAGCAGTATTTTCTTCTTGTTGTGGCCAAATAATATTCCATTGCATAAATGTATATATCACAGTTTCTTTATTCCTTTGTTCTTTGGACACGCTCTTTCTCTTGGCTATTATGAATAACACTGCAGTGAACATGGGTGTGCAGAGATCTCTGTGGTATGCGTCATTGCCCTTAGGTATACGTCTAGAAGAGAGATTCTGGGTAGTACCATTTTTAATTTTTCAAGAACTCAAAGAAACAGAGTAGAATGGTGGTTACTAGGGTAGGGCATTGGGGAAAAGTGAATATACTGGTCAAAGCATACACACTTTCACTCGTAAAAAGAATAAGTTCAGGAGTTTAATATACAGCATGGTGGGTACAGTTAACAACACTGAGTTGTATGCTTGAAATTTTCTTAAATGTTCTCACCACAAAACAAAAACCAAAATAAGGTAATTGGGTGAGGTGATAGATGTGTATTATGTTAACTAACTTGATTGTGGTAAGCATTTCACAAAACATGTATGTATCAAATCATCACAATGTAAACCTTAAACTCATGCATTTTATTTATCAGTTATATCTCCATTAAGTTGGAAATTTAAAATAAAACACCTTTAGCAACAAAATATCAACTCTAAGTAGAATAAGCCAGTCAGAAAAAGACTAAAAAAACTAATACTTGATGTTTAGTTGTTCCTTGCTCTGTGCTTTAATTATGTTCAAATAGCCCCATGTATTCAGGAAAATAAATTCACACAGTAGTTTTATAAGTGTTTGTATTGGAGATGAAGAGAAGGCTGGATGTATTCCCATTTGCAAGCAGAGCGGAGAGAGTCTCTACAATAAGGAAAGGTAGCTGGGAGTGGGTGTGGGGCCAGCCAGGTGATCAGGAAGAGGCTGAAGTGGGCGTGGGGCCAGCCAGGTGACCAGGAAGAAGCTGTGTGCAATGCCCCTGCTCCAGGATGCCTTGATATTTATGGTATGGAGAGAACTATTGCAATATTTTGCTCTTGGTGATCTTTTAAATGAGACATTCTACCCTCAATGAAGCCCAAACAATAAAAAAAATGGGGGGAGACGTGCTTACTTCTTTTTTTAATTTGAGACAGAGTCTCACTCTGTTGCCCAGGTTACAGTGCTGTGGCATCATCATAGCTCATAGCAACATCAGTGTCTTGGGCTCAAGCAATCCTCCAGCCTTAGCCTCCTGAGTAGCTGAGACTACAGGCACCTGCCACAATGCCTGGCTAGTTTTTCTGTTTTTAGTAGAGACATGGTCTTGCTCTTGCTCGGGCTGGTCTCAAACTCCTAAGCTCAAGTAATCCACCTGCCTCAACCTCCCAGAGTGTTAGGATTACAGGCTTGAGCCACTGGGCCTGGCCAGAGACATACCTGCTTCCTTTGTAGCTGTGGGCAGTATGATCATAATTAAATAACCTTGGATACTAATTTCAATGCCTGTCTATGCTTTTCAACTATACCAACATGTGACTTCAGCTGAAACTAAGGGGATGCTAGCTAAGATAATACATTTTAATTCTGTATTCTTAATTGTATCTTCTTTCTTTTCTTTTCATATCAGTACCTTTGTGGCTTACACATCCTTTGTCATCTTTTATTTTTATATTTTCACCTCTGCCTGTTTGCTCCTCTGGCTGTTCCCCTCCTTCTGTGGGGACCATGTCTTCTTGCTCTCTTGGGGAGATGGAGATCTAAGTGGAGGGATTTTGTGTAGTTTGAATTCAGTGGTATGTATTTATGTGTTCTGCAGTGCCTTCTGTGAGTTAAGTCACTCCTGGTCAGACTGGAGTAGGACTGGCTCCGAGGTGAACTCCTCTGCCCTCTGCGTCAGCTTCACTGAAACAGCAGAGATCCGGGCCAGAGGTCACCTCCTATCATGACACAGCGATGTCCTATGTCACTTAGCACCTAGTGGCTGAAATGTCTGGAATTAAAAGTTAGTCTGTAGAAAGTTCTTCTAAATATCCCAACATAGAAAGAAACACTGTATAGATTTCCCAAATGTACTACAATCTTTGCAATTTACATAATACTACTAATGTTTTTGGAAGGCTAAAAGAAACTTATAATTGTCAACATTTGAAAAGATGATCAGAGATGGTAAAGTAAAGAATTGTTGGGGAAGTATTACAGAATCATACTGCAAGTTAATTATTTTAAAAAATTAAGCAAAAGTTTGGGTTTTATGATGTTTATGGTATTTACCAGTGTTTAAAAATTTTAATTTGTTGTGGTATATTTTCTCACTCAAAATAAAACCCTCTTTGTATCTAATTTTATATTCTTTTACTTAAAAAGGGTCCAAAAATTGTGGATGTTTCAGACCCCAAACACCCTGGATCTGCCCATCAAGCTGATTGAGTTCTTTTGTCTGTAAGTCAGGGGCCACATTTTGTGGGACTTCTGAGAGTCTTCTTTTGAGGCAGACTCAGTTTTTCATAAAGAAAGCTAAACTCCATCATAAAAATGAGGCTGCATAAGTTTTCTTAACCTAATCTGTCTCATAATAAACCCGATTCTTTCCCTGTTCAGCATTAAGTTCTCTATTCATTTTATTTGTCAACATGACTGTGAAGTTTTGTTTGAGTCTTGTTGCAGTTTTACTGAGGACCTGGAAATGCCTCCAGGGAGAATGTTACTTAGATACCTTTGAAACCAGAAGCTGCCATGTACTCTTAATTCTTAGCTAGAACATGCCTAAGACATTTTCTAGAATTGAGTCCTGTTTCCAGCAGTTATATTATTCCACAGAAAGACTTTCGTCCTGTTTGCCCCGATCAGTGCCCTCATTCTGAACTGTGGTTTCCTTTTCATATACCTACGTTTTTTTTTTTTTTTCTTATATATTTGCTCACCCCTTTTGGGTTGTAAAATGGATTCTTTCAGAGACTGGCGCGAATCCTTGTTGTATTCCAGGTGGAATAAGAAATGCCTCGGTTTATAACAGTTTAGGCTTGTGTTTAGGATAGTTTTGACTTCACAGATTCAGAGGTGGAGGCCTGGGGAAGAAGAGGATGGCCAGGGCTGGAGCGAGTTTCTTAGGAAATGTCACCTCTCTTCTGAAGAGGCACTTTGTCGCACCTGCCGCAGCAGTCAGCAGTTTCCTGGCACACAGAAAACATTCCTTGCTAGGCACAGTCCCCGCCCTTGGGATTCTGCCAGTGTGGTGGTCCTATTTTGTTTCCTGGAATGTCAGCCAAGGTCAAGAATAAGGAGAGATAAAGTAGCAGCCCAGCTTCACATTCAGGATCACCTCCAGAGCCAAGCAATGGGTGATACATCCCAGACGTGCTCCTTGGCTGCCCCCGGCTCCTCTTTACCTTCGGTGTGCTCCCTCCAAGTCAGGAAGCTTTCAGTAAGTCCACTTACTCTGGTCTCTTTCCTTCCTTTCTTAAATTCAGCAGGGCTTTCTATGGCAGGTTGGCTTCTGTTTCAATGTAGACTTATCAACCATCTAATAGCAATTCCTCAAGGTTTATGGCATGTATGAAATTCCTCTTGTTTCCAGTGCTTACTTACAGAGTTGTTCACTCATTTCTCAGGATTTTCATGAGCACCTACTCTATGCCAGGCTCTGTTCTATATGCTTCAGATGCAGAGATGAACTAGAGGGATAAAATAAGTCTTTGCTCTCATGGAGCTTACATGTCAGTAGAGGAAAATGATAACAAATACTAAACTCTAAGTGTATGCCATATTTGATTCATTATAAGATATTTTCATATCTCACATCTCTGAAATAGGAATATATTTTACAATAGATGACATCACAACTGCACAGATAGGTGACAGTCACTGCATACATATGTGCACACTTGGCCATAACTATTGTACTGTCATCAGTTCAGCTGTGTGCCTGTATGTGTTTGCTGGTGCTGAGTTTGCCTTTTAAAAATTACATTATAATTTGACTTTTTTTTTTTTTTTTGAGACAGAGTCCTACTTTGTCACCCTTGGTGGAGTGCTGTGGCATCATAGCTTACAGCAATCTCAAACTATTGGGCTCAAGCAATTCTCTTGCCTCAGCCTCCTGGGTAGCTGAGACTACAGGCGCCTGCCACAACGCCTGACTATTCTCCTTCTGGCTCAGGCTGATCTCAAACCGTTAGCTCAGGCAATCCACTTGTCTCGGCCTCCCAGAGTGCTAGAATTACAGGCATGAGCTACCGTGCCTGGCCTTATAATTTGAGTTTGAAACAAAAAGTTATTGTGTATACTCGAAGGCACCACGTGGGGTGGTGTGTTGTGTTAAAGAAGTGCGTATTCGTTGTTGGAGGAATCAATGCAATTCCATCATTTTTTGCAAAATAGTAATCAGGCTTTATGGGACCAAAGGGAAGAACATGTTCACAACTGGATGACGCCTATCATAAACCAAACAATGCAACTGAATGCTAGAGAAAATTCCAAATGCTCCAATACAGGCGAACATTTTCTAAGTATTATGAGACTGGCATAATGGGTTATTTTATTATGTTGAGGTACATTCTTTCTATAACTAATTTGTTGAGAGTTTTTATTATGAAAAACATTATTATGACTTTTTCTGTACCCATTGAGATGATCATAAGATTTTTATTATTCATTCTGTTAATGTGGCATATTACATTTATTGATTTGTATATTTGGGGATTTATTTAGTTTTTTTATTTTTTCAAATTAATATGAAGATACGATTTTTAGTTACATTGTTCTCACTTCCAGGGTAAAGTTCCATTTGTGGAAGAGCCCCTCACTCAGGGGGTGTTTTATACACCCTCACGATGTGCACATTAGGTGAGATCCCGCCTCATGCCCTCTTCCCTCTGCCAAACATCCTCTCTGCTCCCTCCTCCCACCTCCCTCTACCCTCGAACTGGACTATATTAGTGTTTTATTGTTCTTAGGAGCATGTAATTGTTCATATGCTGATTTCATATTAGCATGGAGTACTCTGGATATTTACTTCTCCATTCCTAGGACATTTCACTAAGAAGAATGTATTTCAACTCCATCCAGGTAAATAGAAAAGATGCAAAGTCTCCACTGTTTTTAATGGCTGAATAGTATTCCATGGTATACAGATAGCACAGTTTGTTGATCCATTCATGGGTTGACAGGCACTTAGGTTGCTTCCACGACTTGGCAATTATGAATTGAGCCACAATGAACAGCATATGTGCTGCTGAAGCAAGCACGATTTGTGTATTTTGAACCATTCTTAAATCTTATGGGTAAATCCCACTTGTCATAGTGTATAATCTTTTTAATGTTCTCTCAAATTTAATGTGCTAGTATTAAATGTACTGTATCACTAATCATCATTGTAATGCCAATCAAATCCTCAACATCACTTCACACCTATTATAATGGGTACTATCAAAAAGACAAAAGATGGTAAGTGTTTATGAGGATGTGGAGAAAAGGGAACCCTTGTAGACTTGCTGGTGGGAATGTAAATTTGTACAGCCATTATGAAAGCAGCATGGAGGTTCCTCAATAAATTAAAAATAGAGCTACCATCTGATCCAGCCATACCACTACTGGGTATATGTCCAAAGGGAATAAAGTCATATGTCAAAGAGATATCTGCGCTCTCATGTTCACTGAAGCATTATTCATAATAGCCAAGATAGGGAATCCACCTCAGGGTCCACCAGCCGATGGACTGGTAAAGAAAATGTGGTAAAGAAAATTATGGAATACTACTATTCAACCTTTCAAAAGAAAGAAATCCTACCATTTGTAATAACATGGATGGAACTGGAGGGCCTTACGTCAATTGAAATAAGCAGGAACTGGAAGACAAATACTGTGTGACCTCACTTATATGTGGAATATAAAAACGTGGAAATCATAGAAGCAGAGAGTAGAACGGTGATTACCAGAGATGAGGGAGGAGGAGAGAAAGATGTTGGTCAAAGCATCCAAATTTCACTTAGGCAAGATAAGTAAGTTCAAGAAATCTAATGTACAATGTGGTGACTGGAGGTAATAATACCTGAAATTTGCTGAATGTAGATCTTAAATGTTTTCACCACATGCACACACAAAAAAACCATGTGAAATGATGGGTATGTTAATCAGCTTGATCGTGGCAATCATTTCACGATGTCTGCATACACCAAAACATCACATTGTGCACAGTAAAGATATTCAATTTACATTTGTCAATTATGCCCCAATAAAACCAGAGGAAAAAGATAGGAAGTATTAGGATGCCTATAGATGACAACGACTGTACTATACTCCAGGAGAAAGGGACTGAGGATGCAGGAGGGGAGGGGAGTAATGTGTTGGAGTCTTCCTCCCTCATATCCTGGGGTCTTCTTGCTGGAATTATGAAAGGGACTTCCCTTTGCTTGGTTACCTGAGATCCTTTCTGTTTAGAATACAATGGCTTTGTACGTATTTCAAGCTGGTTGGCCCTTTTCTGCTCTTATTTCTCTCTTTTAGACTCCATGTTACCCTAGAATGCAGTACACTGTGGTTGCTCTCATGCTTAACCCTGTGTATCTTCAGTTCTTTAACCTGGCTATCAGCATTTAATTTACATGAGAATCAAGTTGCAAGGAAACAGAATTTTATAGTTCAGCAGGTGGCAACAGGTTGCCAAGGTCCCTGAGGTCTGAAGATGCCTAACGCACTTTCCTATTAAATAATTCAAATACATTTAAGCAGTCAGAATGCCTACTGAATAACTTACAAAATGATTCCCTTACAGATATGCTCTGAGGAAATTGCAGTACAGGTTGAATATATCTCATCTGAAAATCCACAATCCAAAATGCTCCAACACTTTGAGTGGCACCATGACACTCAAAGGAAATACTCAATTCGAGCATTTCAGATTTTGGACTTTTCAATTAGGGATGTTCAACCAGTTAGTATAATGCAAAAATTCCAAAGTCTGAAAATATTTGAAATCTGAAATACTTCTGGTCCCCAGTATTTCAGATGAGAAATATACAGCTTTTATTACTTTTATCTTAAAATCACTCAGCTGAGCTCAAAGTAGAGTCTTAAAATGCACTCTGTATAGAAGGCTTAATGGTCTATTTTCTACCTTTTATCAGCCATGTTACTTTTCTCCACTTTTCATCTTCTTTCCATGTTCTCTTTTCTCTGCCTTTCTGATTTTTTTTCTGGAAAGAAAGAACTACTTTTGGAGCAAGTATACCTGTGAAATTTATAGAGAAGGAAGCACAGGTATTTCAAATAATAATGAGAATCCCTCTTGATATGTAATATTTATAAAATGAGAATAAATGTGTGTAAAAGTATACATGCGTGTGTGTATGCATATATATATATACATATATATGCATCTTTTTCTCCCTGCATGAGATTTTAATACCAGCTCAACTTAACCACAGTTTTGACTATGAATCCAGTATTATATGAGTATATGAGTGAATGGCATAAAGAAAATTTGGGGGCGTGCCTGTGGCTCAAGGAGTAGGGCACCGGCCCCATATACCTGAGGTTGCAAGTTCACACCTGGCCCCAGCCAAAAACTGCAATTTAAAAAAAAAGAAAGAAAGAAAATTTGGGAAGGTTGTCATACATACAGTTAACCTGCTTACTTTACTAGTTATTAATGACTGCTCTTTCCCACCTCCAATGTCTCCACCCACAGCAGAAGATTTGCTGGGTGTTACACGTTTCTTTGCTCTCCCATCCCCTCCTCACACCATTGTACTAAGGGCTCCATTTAAGCCAAGAGAATGTGTTACTTGGCATAAAGCAGATGTCTCCTTCCAGCTAAACTCCCCTGAAAACATGCTGCTGAACAGATCATCAAGTTCTTTCATCGCTATTTCAGGCCTAGAGAGAAGTACAGGGGCCCAGACCTGTACTCCCAAGCTCTGAGGGCCCTGGCGGCAGGCTGGTCTCAGTCCCAAGTAGGGAACACTGGTGTAGTCTGAGTTCAGGACTCAAGGACACCTGCAGCTGTCTTTAGCCCTCCTCCTGCTGCTCTGTTCCCTTCCCTCTCCCCTGCCTTTCAGCATCCTTCCTCTTCCAGCATGTTTCCCCTCCCACTGTCTCTTAGCAAGACCCCTCTGTATATTGAGACATCTGCCCGTCTTTTCTAGGAGCCCTCCTCAACCTGCCACAGCTTCCCCTTCTTCCATGTCAACATCCCTGTCCTGTGTCTCATCCCTCTATGTCAATTATCAACTACATGATCATGCTGATAGGACTGTCAATCATTTATGAAGAGATGAGTATGTTATGAGCTGACATGATCATGGCTTTTAACATGCTCAATGTGTTATCCACATCCCCCCTCACCTGCCCCATAAGATATTTGTATTTTAACAGCAACTTTCTGCAGAAAATAAATGAAGCCATTTTTTTCTGGTCTCAATTCCCCCGAGAAATGCAATGCACTGACTTCTACTTGATGATAGTTTTGTAGCAAGACCCAGAAACAGTGGGTTTTATTCCACCACCAAGTGGTCCCACTAATCACAGAAGCTGTGGGGGTCTGGGCAACTTCCTTTCCTCTTTCATTCCCTCCATAAAGAACTTGTAAGCTTGGGCTACATGTGACCTTCTGTCCTAGCAACTGGGGGTACAGAAATTCACAAAACAAAGTCTCTGCTATTACAGAGCTCACATGCTATAGGGGAGATGGACAATAAAAAAATGAAATCTATAAAAACATGAAACTCATCATGCTTATTTTTCTGCCTGAGTTAAATGTGAATAATAATGCATTTCCCTACATAGGGCAAATAATCAATTGCATTAGGGATGTACACATTCTCAGTAGCAATAGCAGTCACTACTCAGTGATTTTATTATGGTAAGGAGGAGACCCATCTCCACAGACATCACTGGGGACTTGTGGAGTTATTGTTTGTGTGTCCAGCAAGATTTCCTGCATTTTGGAGACTTTCTTCCTCCATAAGAGAGTCTGTCCTCACCTTTGCCATGTAAGCAAGTCAGGTATCTCAACTTTTTTTTTTTTGACATTTGTATTTTATTTTATTTATCTAGAAGGAAAACTGAATGTATCAAAATTTTCAGACAAATATATGCAATAATTTATAAAAATGCTCTGTGTTTTCTTCCTTACTTTATATAACTGTTTAGCAAAGTGTCTATATTTAGTACTTAATACATTAAATTACTTATATTTTATATGATAATAGTCTCTGGACTAAATATTAGAATATAAGTCAATAAAATACCCCATTCAGAATATTTTTGTAATATGTCATTTTATGAATCTTGATCATATCAAATAATGCTGTAGGAGATTTGCTCCTGCAATTCCTCTACTAGGTGTATATCCAGAAGACCAAGAATCACTTTATAACAAAGATATTTGCACCAGAATGTTTATTGCAGCCCAATTCATAATTTGCTAAGTCATGGAAGAAGCCCAAGTGCCCATCTACCCACGAATGGAGTAATAAATTGTGGTATATGTACACTATGGAATATTATGCAGCCTATTAAAATGGAGACTTTACCTCTTTAATGTTTACATGTATGGAACTGGAATATATTCTTCTTAGCAAAGTATCTCAAGAATGGAAGAAAAAGTACCCAATGTATTCAGCTCTACTATGAAACCAATATATAATCACCCCCACTTCCATATGAAAGCTATAACTCAATTACAACCCAAGATGAAGGGGGAAGAGGATGGTGAGGGTAGGGAAAGGGGGAGGATGGGTTAAGGAAGGGTAATCAGTTGGACTACACTTATGGTACATTTTACAAGGGTACATGTCAAATCTACTAAGTGTAGAGTATAAATGTCTTAACACAATAATTAAGAAAGTGCAGTGAAGGCTATGTTAACCAGTTTGTTGTATTTCAAATTACATATAAAACCAGCGTAATGTACCCCATAAATGTATAAAATAAGAATATAAGAAATTATATCAGATTGATTAAATTATGATGTTGTAAGTCATGTAATTCAACAGGAAAAGTTATGTATTTTCAGGAGAATGCTCCCCTAATGTCTCAAAAGAGACATTCCACAGTCTTCTATAGTATTATTTCAGTATCAATAGGAATGCAAAGGCTTTCTGACCAGGATGATGGGAATTTAATTAAGTCATGATTGCAGTATCCCAAATTTTTAACAACCATGTTTGGTTGAAGGGGTGGACGCATGACTCTAACCAAGTCAAGCTGAGTTCTTCTCCTGGACCTAAATATAAACTGTAAATGAAAGAAGCTTTTTCTCTTTTGGGAATTCCAAGTCAGAATCCCTTAAAAATATGCTACATGGAGAAGGCCTTTCTGCAGAAAGAAATGAGGTCAACCTACAAAGAAAAGCAGAAGTAAGGAGCACATCACATTCTTATTCTATGGGAAACATAAACTAACTTCTCTTAATAACCACTGAGGTAACTACTATTGTTATTTCCATTTTAAAGATGAAGAGGCCACTAGCTCATGCCTGAAATTCCAACACTGTGGGAGCCAAGGTGGAAGGATGACTTGAAGCCAGGAGTTTCAGTTTGCAGTGAGTTATCAATATTATTTATTGCACTACTGTGCTCTGGCCTGGAAGATAGAGTGAGACCCCATCACTAAAATAATAATAATAATAAATAATAATAAAGAGGAAGAAACTATGGTGTAGAAAGCTACATAACTGTCCAAAGCCACACAACTCATAAGTAACAGGGTTAGAAGCTAAATCAGGATCCAGAATTTATATATTTGAACTATCTCTTTCCTCTGGGTCTTTGGAGTTTTGGGTTGTAATATCTCAGATTCTGGTTTCCACTGCTCTTTCTTTAACTCTATGAGTAATATTAAAATCCTTCTCAAGTACATGAGAGTATACCTAAACTTATTTACATTTTTGCCTTTATCTCTCTTTGCATTTTTTTAAATTTCAAAATATTATAGGGGTACAAATGTTTTGGGTTACATGAATCACTTTTGTAATGATTAAGTCAAGGTTGTAAGTGTGGCCATCCCCCAGGTAGTGTTCATTGTAGCCATTAGATATGTTTTTGCCCCTGCCCTTCCTCTCCCTCCTCCCTGCTTGATTTCCACGGAGTTTACTTCCCTCTGTGCACATGTGTGCTCATTGATTGGTTCCAATTTAATAGCGAGCACATGTAATGTTTGTTTTTCCATTTTGTAGATACTTCACTTAGCAGGAAGTTCTCCAGGTCTATCCAAATTGTTGCAAAAGGCCTTAACTCATCCTTCTTCATGGCTGAGTAGTATTCTGTGGTATAAAATACACCACATTTTCTTTTTCTTTTCTTTTCTTTTCTTTTTTTTTTTTTGAGACATAGTCTTAAGCTGTCATCCTGGGTAGGGTGCCGTAGTGTCACAGCTCACAGCAACCTCAAACTTTTGGGTTTAAGTGATTCTCTTGCCTCAGCCTCCGAAGTAGCTGGGACTACAGGTGCCCATCACAATGTCTGGCTACTTTTTGGTTGTAGTTGTCATTACTGTTTGGCAGGCCCAGGCTGAATTTGAACCCACCAGCTCTAGTATATGTGACTGGTGCCCTAGCTGCTGAGCTACAGGCTCAGAGCCATGCCACATTTTCTTAATCCACTCATGAATTGATAGGCACACAGGCTGATTTTGTACCTTTGCAATTGTGAATTGTGTGCTGTAATAAACATTTGAGTGCAGATGTGTTTTTGATAAATGACTTCTTTGCCTGCTTTGCCTTACCCTGGTAATGGGAGTGCTGAATCAAACAGTAGGTCTACTTTCAGTTCTCTGAGGATTCATACTGTTTTCTGTAGAGGCTGTACAAATTTGCAATCCCACCAACAGTGTATATACTTCTTTCCGTCTGCACCTATGCCACCATGTGTTGTATTTGGGCTTTTTTGTTGTTGTTGTTGTTGTTGTTGAGTTTTTCGCCATGGCTGGGCTTGAACCCACCACTTCCTGCATCTGGGGCCAGTGCCCTACTCCTTTGAGCCACAGGCACCACCCGTATTTGGGCTTTTTAATAAAAGCCATCCTAATTGGGGTAAGTTGCTATCTCATGGTGGCCTTAATTTGCATTTCCCTGATGATTAGTGATATTGAGCATTTTTTCATGTTTCTTAGGTGTTTAAACATCCTTTTTTGAAAAGCTTCTGTTCATGTTTTTTCCTCACGTTTTAATAGGGTTATCTGTTTTTTTTCCTAGCTGACTTTAGTTCTTTGTAGATTTTGGATATTGGCCCTATATCAGATGTGTAGCTTACAAATATTTTCTCCTATTCTGTAGGTTGTCTATTTGCTCTTGATTGTTTCCTTAGCTGTGAAGAAGCTTTTTGGCTTAATGAAGTCCCATTTATTTATTTTTCTTGTTGCTCTGATTGCCCTTGAGGCCTTTTTTATAGTACTCACAGATGATGCTTTGTGCATTTTTTTATGCTATCAGTGGAATTTTTCATTTCTGACTGAGTTTATTTGGGCCCTTTCTCTTCTATTCTTTGTTAATTTAGCAAAAGAATTGTTTCACAGAAACAATTTCCTGTTTCATCGCTCTTTTCTACCTTTTTCCCCCCAACATTTTGTTTAGTCCTGCTCTGACCTTCGTCATTTCTTTTCTTCTGCTGGCTTTGGGTTTGGTTTGCTCTTTCTTTTCTAGTTCCATGAGATGTGTCATTGGATTGTTAATTTGTAAGCTTTCTTTTCCATGTAGCCAATTAAGGCTATCAATATTCCAAGGAGGACTGCTTTTGCTATATTTCATACATTTTGACAGCTTGAGTCCTCTTTGTTATTCAGTTCAAAGAAACTTTTGATTTTCATCCTAGTTTTATTGTTGCCTCAATAATCTGAATGAGCAGTTTGTTGAATTTCCATGACTTTGGGTAGAATTGAGTGTTTCTCTTAGAGTGAATGTCTAGTTTTATTCAACTGTGATCTGAGAAGACACATGGTATGATTTCTACTTTTTTAAATTGGTTGAGACATGCTTTGTGCCCTAAGATATGATTGGTCTTAGAGACTATTCCATATGCTAATGAGAAATATGTATATCCAGTAGTTTTTGCATAAAATGTTCTGTAAATGTCTATTAGTCCCATTTGTTCTAGATTCCTATTTAATTTCAGTGTACCTTTATTTATTTTCTTCTTGGATTTTTTGTTCAGTTCTGATAGTGGGGCATTGACATTTCTGGCAATTACGATGCTATTGTTGGTTTAGATTGATGCTATTGTTTAACCTCGGTCCTCCTGTATTAGGTACATAAATATCTCAGACTATTATGTCTTCTTGTTGAATTTCCCACCTTTACCATTATATAATAACTATTTCTGCCTTTTTTTATTATTGTTGATTTAAAGTTAATTTTAGATGATATGAGAATCTCTGTATCTGCTTTCTTTGGTTTTATTTACATGAAATATTTAATTCCATCTTTTCACCTTGAGTCTGCATGAGTCCTTGTGGGTTAAATGTGATATCTGGAGGCAGCAGATACTTAGGTTGTTTTTATTCATCCAGTTATCCTGCCTACATCTCTTGACTGGGGCATTCAGATTGATAGAACTCCCTATGTGGAGAAAAGGGAATATTTCTGCATTGCTGAATGCAAACTAATACATCCCTTCTGGAAAGAAGTTTGGAGAACACTTAGGGAACTAAAAGTAGACCCGCCATTCAGTCCTGCAATTCCTCTACTAGGTATACATCCAGATGACTAAAAATCACTTTACAACAGAGACATTTGCACAAGAATGTTTATTGCAGCCCAATTCATAATTGCCAAGAAATGGAGGCAGCCCAAGTACCCATCGACCCATGAATGAATTAACAGATTGTGGTATATGTATACCATGGAATATTATGCAACCATAAAATGATGGAGACTTTACCTCTTTTATTTTTACATGGATGGAACTGGATTCTTCTTAGTAAAGTATCTCAAGAATGGAAAAAAATGCCCAATCCTCAATACTATTATGAAATCAATATGTAATCACCCACACTTTCATATGAAAGATATAACACAATTATAGCCCAGTAAGAAGGAAAGAAGAAGAGGGCAAGGGGAGGGGAGGGGAGTAGATGGGTGGCAGGAGGGTAATTGGTGGGACCTCACCTACTGTGCATATTTCAAGGGTCCATGTCAAATATATTAATAATAAAGTATAAATGTCTAAACACAACAATTAAATACAATTAAATAAGTGAGGTGAATGCTATGTTAACCAGTTTGATGTAAACATTCCAAATGGTATATAAAATCAGCACATTATACCCCATAAATGCAATAATGTACACAGTTATGATCTAATTAAAAAAAGAATTGATATAAAAGAATTTGATGAAAAGAATTGATGAAAAGAATTCTAATAAAAACAGAATCAATGCTGTTCTGTTCACTTTATTGAGTTGTACCTTATTGCTTGACTTTATTGGTTTATCTCTTATATGCTTTTGTTTTACATAGCATATGAGCTCCGAGCTTTAGCTTTTGGGTGGTTTTACACAGGTGGGTGTCAATTGTGCTGATTCATGTATAAGGCAACTCTGAGTATTTCCTGAAGTAAAGGTCTGGCCTTAACAAATTTCCTCAGTGTTTGCTTGTCTGGAAAAGCCTTCATTTCATCTTCACATATGAAACTTAGTTTTGGAGGATACAAAATTTTTGGCTGACAGTTGTTCTGCTTCAGAAGATAGAAAATGAGGCCACAAAAGGCAGATGTCTTCTGCCTTTTAAGATCTCCATTGAGAAGTTCTCAGCCTGATGAGTTTTCCTTTGGTAAGTTACTCAATGTTTTTATCTCACAGGTTGCAGGAGTTCCTTCTTCTTGTTGACTTTGGCCAGTCTGATGGCTATGTGTCTGGGTGATTGCCTCTTTGCAAAGAATCTTCGATGTATTCATTGAGCTTCTTATACCTGGATGTCTAAATCTTTAGCAAGACCAGAAAAGTTTGCCTCAAATAGGTTTTCTAGCCTTTGTAAGTTTTCTTCTTCACTCTCAGGGATGCCTATGATTCTTACATTTGGCCATTTCACATCATAATCCCATGTTTCTTGTAGGCTTTGTCCATTTCTCTTAATTTTTTGTTCTTTATTTATGACTTACAGATTTAACTTGAAAGAGATGTCTTTAAGCTCTAAGATTTTCTTCTTCCTTGTCTAGTCTAGTCTTAAAACTTTCTACTGTGTTTTGTGTTTCCTTAAAGGAATTTTTCATCTCCAGTAGTTCTGTTTTTTAAATTTGTCAATCTCTTTGGAAAATTTTTCACTGATTTTCTGAATTGTTTTCCTGGTTTCTTTGAATTGGCTTTCCATTTTCACTTGGATTTCATTGAGCTTCCTTACAATCTACATTCGGAATTGTTTATCTGTCATTTCAACATTTTCATTTTGTTTGTTTTCCATTGTTAAAGAACTGGTGTTCCCCTTCAGGGGTGTTTTTTCATTGCATTTGTTATACTTACTAAGTTCTTTTGCTGATTCTTTTTCATCTAGAGCAGGTTTTACTTCTTATTTTTGAAATTTATTTTGTTTAGATAAGGCTTCACCCTGTCCCCCCATCACTCATAAGAATGTATTTGTGGATTATTTGAGGTAAGAACTTTTGGCTGTGCTTCTGGGTGCTTTGATGTTGATCTACATTCTAGAGGGATGCCTTGGTCACAGATACCTTTAGTGTGGCAGTTCTGTCAGTTGCTAGTTATTTGTAGGCTGTAGTGGTGTTGAGCTATGTGTGTGGGTAGATTCGCTGTCTCTGTTTGGTGAAGAAGGATGGAGATCTCTGAAAACCTGTCACTTTCCCCACCTCTGTGGTCTTCTTAAAGTGTGAATTATATTGACACGCCTAGTTTAATAATCTCTGAGACCAAATATAGTGCTTGTGAGTGAGACTCAACCACACCCTGTTTAACTGAGCCAGAAAATGCTGTAAGGGTATGCAAATTGACTTTCCTGCCAGTGGGAGACACTTGCCAAAGGGACAAGCTGTAGTGTTGTTTTGGGTCCTGTGACCAGCTATAGCCCCTCAGGAGAAACACTCAAATGTCCTAGGTATTGGGTGGGGCCCTGGAATTTCCCGATAAGTCTTTATTGTTCACCACAATAGAGGCAGGTAGGGGAGTGAGGCTGGACAGAACTGGGTTGAGTAAGCCTTCTCTCAGGCTCCACAAAAGCTATTTCAGCAGGTGCCAAAAGGGAGAACTGACAAGGAGAGGCTAAAGTGGCTCCATCCAGCCAGTGGAGATGGGGCCATCTGAGATTCACAATCTGGCTGTTTGGAGCGAGTTTCTCTCTTTTCTCTCTCTCCTCTTGGTCTTTCTCTAGCACAGTGGTTCTCAACCTGTGGGTCATGACTCACAGGAACTGTATTAAGGGCTTGCAGCATTAGGAAGGTTGAGAACCACTGCTCTAGCATCTGCCAGCAGGCAGGAGCTCAAATTAGCTGAGCTCCTCCATGATGGCACTGTGGACTGGGACCTTCTCTGTCCTGGGTACCACGCTGGCTAAGACTACAACCTTCCTGTTGGGGGAGTGGTGCTCTACAAATACATTGTGACTGGGATCCACATTGCACTCTCTTTTCAGTTCTGCCCTTGGAGGTTCCCTTGCCTCCCAGGATTAGCTCACAAATCTTCCCTCCATACCCCTGAACAATACAATTGAGTCCTAGGAGTATAGGATCTCACCTTCAGGCCTATCCCCAGTCCTAGAAGGTCAATCCCTGACCATGACAAGGAGAAGCATGCTGGTCCTGAGTTGCCTATGGGGTGCTCACACACCCCAGGTGAATCAAGCAGGTTTGATGTCCCTTTGCCCTGGGGGGTGCCTTGCTCTGTTGGAGCAGCCGGACAAGCAGCACTGGGGCAGGTTGCTGAGCAGGAAGCTCATTGTCCAAACACCCCTTAGTCATCTTCAAGTTTTTAAGAGGAAATACATGAGCTCCATTCTTTGTGGAAGCTTCAATGATGTGCCAACGGAGGAGAAGCAGCCACTCCCGAGAGCTCCGGCTCTCTTTGTCTATACCTATATATTTTTATTTCTGAAGCTGGTTGGAGTTGGGTTTCTATTATCTTTGAAACTGAAGGAATAGACTACCTGAAAATCATGAAATACATTCATCATTTGGAAAACACCCCCTAGGTCAATTCCAGTGATACTCCCATTTTACTGCTCCACTAATTTCTATTTGACATAGAAAAGGTGAGATTCTACCTTAATATGATTTTGTTTCCATAAGCATTTTTTTTCCTAATAGAGCGAATGGTTAAACGTACATGTAGGTAATTTGAATCCATCTATAATTGCCTTCTGAGTAATTACTTTTTGATTTTGACCCTTATGATACTTTGACCTTGGACCACTGCTGAGCCCCTCACATAGAAGTGACTCTGTAACTAAAGACTATTGAGGGATTTTACAATATTAATAGCTGCTTGGCACTAATGTTATTTATAGAACATTGTAAAAAAAAAATAACTTGTATTAAAAACTTTTACATCAATTGTTACCTGGATGATTAACTCATCAAGTTGACCCACATGCACAATTTAATTTTAAACTTAAGAACGTGCATGCATTTATGGGAATTTTTGGTGGAATTTCCAGCTTCATGCTTGAATGATCCAAGAAACCCAGTCTAAAGGTATTACTGTGTATCCACATGAGAGGCAGTGAGAACTTTCTCTTTTGGTCTATTGTTTTTTCTTTCTATCATGGCTGCCATTGGAAACTAGCTCTGCATAATCTGATGGGTCTTTGACCTCTTTGAAATGATAGCTTGCTGGTTTATATCATTACTCAAGGTGAAATGGGTTTTCCATGTGTAAGGTCCCAAGATTATGGTTTCTTTTAATTTATTGTTCAAAATCCAGTATTTCTTCCAAAGCACTGATTTTAATGCCAAAGTGTCTGGTTCCAAAGGAGCTTAAGCTTCAACCCTGTTCTAGAGCAGACCAGATATCCTGGTTAGCTGTGAGATTCTCGGTGTCCTTTTCTGCCTAGAGACATCAATAAAATAATTCCATAGCCTTGAAACTACATAGTAAATAAAGGACTTTACCCATGTTCTGTAGTTCCAGGCACTAGGAAGGACAGACATTATTGCATGTCCTGTGGGTTACCTGCAGGGAAGGAAGGAAATTTGTTCCAGTACCAAAGAGGAAGATTTGTGATGGCAACTCTTACTTCGTGAGAACTGTGTATGAATCCTCTGGATTTGTTAGATGACAAAACGTGATGGCAGAATGTTATCTGCCAGGATTCACCAATCTCTCAGTTACAGCTTCAGAATCAGATGCACACCTAAAATGAGCCTGGAAGGTGTTTCTTGATATGATGAACATCTCAAGAAATGGAAGCTAATCTGTGCTCAGGCACCTATTTTCAATATAAAGAAGTGAATTGCTGCTAAATGACCTGAACATGTAGAAAAGATGTAAAGCCATCTAAGTGTACCAGATTATGGGTGTCTGCCAAGGTTTGCAGGGATTTCAGAAGTCCTATGAACAGAGCATTGTAAGACACTCAAAGTCACACAAGAATTGGGCTTTCTGTACTATAAAGAAGAAAAACCACTCAGATAAAAATGCAAAGTCAGTTTTCTGGAGTGACAGTAGTGTGAATGTTACATTCACATTTGCACATGAACAGAACATGGGAATTCATTGGGCACAGTATCTGTGCACTGAGATACCTATATATGCTAATGTGAATAGTGTGGGGGAAAGGCAGTATTTTCTAAGAGGCTTAGAAGTATATACCACAAGCATCTATTTTCAATCTGAAGCCATTTTAATACTTGATAATGCTTATTGTGTTTTAAAGTGTAATTTTTTTAAGAATAAGATCAAATAAAAGGGCAAGATGAGTTGCATTCTGGGGTTTTTTAAGACGTATTCATTTATTTAAAAAATATTTAAATCTGGGTGCAGTGGCTCCTGCCTGTAACTCTAACACTCTGGGAGGCCCAGGCGAGTATATCACCTGAGCTCAGGAGTTTGATGTGAGTCTGAGTAAAGCAAGACCTCCTCTCCATAAGTAGAAAAAAAAAAAAGAAAAAGAACAAAACCCCCCAAAACTAGCTGGGCATTGTGGGTGACACCTTTAATCCCAACTACTTGGAAGGCTGAAGTAGGAGGATCAATTGAGCTCAAGAGTTTGAAGTTGCTGTGAGTTATGATGTCATGACATTCTACCCCAGGGTGACTGAGTGAGACTCTGTCTCAGAAAAAAAAAAATTCAGTGACTACTACTAAACTGTCACCAGGCCAGATACTAGCGATTAATGTATGGAAAAACAATGGCTCTTGTCTCTAAACAATTTAAAACTAAATGGGGGAGAGTCACATAAGTGGATCACTGTAATGGGAAGTCATATGGCAAAAGAAAAAAGAAAGAAGTGAAGTTGTTGTTGAAATATACTGTGAATTGCATAACTAGACTGATGAGACACAAAGGTAATTTGCAAAATTGGCATAAGAACAAGGTATCCTCCTAACAGAGGCACCTCTCTGCGCAACTGATGAGCACCACATTTAGTCAAAAAGCTGAATAGCTAATGCATTTTTGTACTGTGTTTATGACAATAGGATACTAAATTTTCAAAAAGCAATTCAGTTGATAAGTGTGTATCCAACAATATTATGCTTAACATTTTGTCTTAAGCACAGCCTAGCACATTAGAACATAATTTTTAAGAAGAAAAAAGTAATTGTCAATGTGTACATCATAGGTAGATTAAGAAAAAGAGACCATAACAACTCAAAACTTCTAGTATTATATAAAATTTATATTTTTAACATAGTATAAGGCTAATATGTTATATGACAATATAGGGGTAACATGTTAATAAAGATACTTAATTCATAGTTATGAAATAAATATATTTATTTCAAGAAGTTGAGAACAACAGACAAGATCCACTGCTGAGTATACAGGGCAAAGAAGATCTCTCTTTCATATTTAATAATTTATTTTTGTTTATAGTTCACCTTGTTCTAGAAAGGTTTTAAGAAAATTTACAAGAATACATTTAACCAAAATAAAGACAGAAGAATATCAGTACCAAGGAAACACAATAATGCCAAACATGTCAACGCGTGCTATATTTACACTTTGAATTTAGACTTAGTTTTTCTAGTGAAAAGGAAGACATGATTTGTTATCTAGTTTCCAGTATCAGATATCAGAGGAACATTCCATTATAAAAATGTCTTGGACCATCAGTGTAAGTTCTTTGTTCTTAACAAAGAAGCTTCTTAGAAATGAAAAATCTCATGCCAGACCCAGACTCACTGTATTAGAATCTGCACTTTCACAAGACCCCAGGTGACATATACACAGTAAAGTTTGAATAATACTGCCCTACAAGTGATCCTTCTCCAGGAGGACTTTTACATAGGTCATCCTGAGTGACATACATGTCATAGACAATGCAAAAAAAAAAAAAAAGTAATAAAAAAGTCACTTAATATATCTGTTTTGTGACAAAAGATATAACAACACTAACCCTAAGATAAAGAATTCTTAGACATGACACCACAAATGCAATTCATAAAGAAAAATGTGTAAATTGTATTGAAATTTAAAATTTTTGCTCTGAGGGAAAAAAAAAAAAAACCTTGCTAAGGGGATGGAAAGACAAAGTGTAGATCAGGAGAAAATATTTGCCAATGCTATTTAAAAGAAATGACTTGTATCTCAGATATATAAAGAGCTCAAAACTCACCAGCAAAATGAACATTGAATACACAAGCAGTTGATATAGAAAATGGATAGAAGACATGGTTATGGGCTGACCTGGGTCCCAGATTCACATTTTGAAGTCCTCACATCCAGTACTGCAGAATGTGGCTGTATTTGGAGACAGGGGCTTTAAAGAGGTGATTAAGTTAAAATGAGGTTATTGGGTAGGCCCTAATCCAATCTCGCTGCAGTCCTTATCAGAAGAGGAGATTAGGGTACAGGAGAGACCCCAAGGCTGTAGGGAGCCCAAGTGAATGATCAGGATGACAGCCAACTGACACCAGTGAGTGAGGCCTCAGATGACACCAAACCTTCCCAGACCTAAATCTTGGATGTCTAGCTTTAAAACTGAGAAAATAGATTTCTGTTGTCTAAGCCACTCAGGTTGTGGCGTTTTGTTATAGCAGCCTTAGCAAACTCATACAAACGTGAACAGACATTTCACCAGAAAGGAGACGTGAAAGGTTCCCGATGAGATATTCCACATAATACGCACTTTACCATTAAGGAAGTATAAATTATAACTATGGTACCACATCACCACACTCCTATTAGAACAGCTAAAATTATTTTTAAAAATGATTCCACCAAACACTGGTGAGAATGCAAAGAAACTATTATCTCTAACACACTGCAGGAGGGAATATAAAAAATAATACAGCCACGGCAAAAAATCATTTGACAGTTTCTTAACAAAGTAAACCTGCAGGTGCCACACCACCAGCACTCACACTCCTGGGCATTTATCCCAGAGAAACGAACAGTTATGTTCATGCAGGAACGTGTGCATATATGCTCACAGAAACTTTATTCATAATAGCCAAAAAGTGGAAACAACACAAATGTCCCCCACCAAGTGAAGGTGAAAGTCTGGTTTATTTTTACAATATATACGGGTCACTATGAAGCTTTTGAGACAGACTGTGTCATGGTCCATTATTTCACTTCCAAGAAACACAGTCAACAGCATCCTTTCTGATTCATCTGTACAAAGTTTCAACTTGCTTGGCTTATCCGTGTTACTGGGAGGGCTTCATTTGCTTCCAGCTGCATGAACTTTATGTTTCTTGGTGGTTTTTGTGTAGCTCAAAACATTTTTAATCACCTACATATTACATATAACACTACTCAGGGAAAAACAAAGAAACTGGATACACACGAGTGAGGTTGATCTCAAGGGCATCGTGCTTCATGAAAAAAGCCAATCTCAAATGGTTACTATTGGATGATTCTGTTTATGTGACATTCTCAAAAGGACAAAACCACAAAGATGGAAAACAGATTTGTGGTTTCCAGGGGACAGAGACAAGGGTAGAGGATGGGTGAGACTCCAATGGGATAGCATGAAGCAATTCCTTGGTGGTGACAGAATAGTTTTATACCCTAATGATCGTGATGATGGCAGGAATCTGTACACAGAATCACATGGAATAGAACCACACACACACTCATTCTAAGCAAAGCACTTCTACATCTGACTTGTCTGTGGATTCAGGCTCACCAAAATATTCATTGTTACAGCCAAGGCACCCATGTCTATGGTGTGAGAAAGCTATTTCTATAATTACTCTCTTTAAAAGAAAATTCATGGCTCTATTTCAGAGAATTTGATAATACCATTAGTAGAGATAAAACATCACAATACAGTCTTTAATTCTATTCCACAAAGTTTTCAGATTTGGCAAACAAGGCTGATTCATCCATGGTTTTATCCACATTTTAGTTGAAAGCTTGAGAAATTGTAAAATAGTAATCTCAGTCTTTGTCCCCTCGGCATCTCCAGAAACCACGTTGTCCATGCGGGGTCAGTTTGGCAACATGCAGCTTCCTTTTCCTAAATATCTCCCTTCGACCTAATACACTAAATTTATACACTCTGCACATGCAGTGGGGAGCTCCTGGCTCTGAGGTCTCTCCCAAAGCTCTTTTCCGATGCTGCTTTGCTTAGCGTTCTATGATAGAGAGTCCCTGTTTATTGGAAACTGGCTTCTGGACCTACTCATCTGCATGCCACCAGCCTGGCAGATCTCACCAGGTGGAAGTGAATGAATTTTCCATAATTTGAGACCTCATCACAGCATGCCAGTTCAGGAATCTCATTGTTTAACCAATACCTAAAGTCGGAACCTTTTGGAAGGTAAATATTTAATCTTCTGGCTTTCTATTACAAACTATCAAGGGCCTCCCATCAGACTCCCCCAGTTTTTTAAAAATAGATGTAACGTATATTGGTATAGTTGGACAGATATCAAACAACAAGGGAGCTTTTCACGTCTGTCGTTGAAGCATCTGAAAAAGACCAGGTCATGTTACTGGGAACTTCAGTGAAAGTTCCAGACTATTTCCATTGGCTGAGTTTTGGAAAGAATGTGGCTCAGGGAAAGTTCTGGGCTAAGTTTTAGACTATATGACCAGTGACAAGCTCTGTTCCGCCAGTCACCCTAGTTGTTTATGGAATGTTTCCTGCTTCTGAGTAATCATTCAGGAAGGAGCAATTCTACTTAACTTAGAACAGTTACTTAACTTTAACCACCTTCCCTCCCTGACTCACCCTCCTCTCATCTACTCTTTCCCCACTTTCTCTTTGAGACCTGAGCAAGAGTGAGACCCCATCTCTCCTAAAAATAGAAAAAACAAAACAAAACTAGACTGCGTTTGTGGCAGGCACCTCTGGTTTCAGCTACTTGGGAAACTGAGGCAAGAGGATTCCAAGAGATTGAGGTTGCTATAAGCTATGATGACCCCATGGTACTCTGGCCACAGCAACAGAGTCAGACTCTGTTTCAAAAAGATAAATAAATAAAAATAAAATTGTTAGTGGAATTTGTTTCTCCAGTAGATATTTGGTCTTGGGGATTTGAAGAATGAGCTTACTAATCACAGATAAGATTTATTATACAGAAAAGAATACAGAAAAAATTCCAGAGATTCTGGCAGAGAGAAAGACCCAAGTTAGAAAATCTCTGCATGGGCCCTTTGTCTAGGGGTACGTATAGCCTTGAGAATTACATTTGGCCATGACTTGGTAGATGGAAAAACACTTTTCAAAGTGAAATGAGTGCATTAATGAATAGATATAGTCCCTTCCACTCAGGACAAGGTGAGTGTCAGGGTGTTCCCTTCATGAAATTTCCCAGGCCTAGGAAACTGGGGTCCCTTGTCCTGCTTGATTGGGGGAACCTTGTACCAAAATAATAAAAAAGAACAGTTTAATAATCCACACAATGCTTTGCTGTACAAAGCAGGTACAGGCTATGGTTGTAAATGTTTCCTACATCTGTAGTGTTTGCAATATCCTAAAAAAAATTGAGATGAAATTCACATAACCTAAAATTTATTATGTTGAAGTGAATAAGCTGGCAGCATTTTGTGCATTTATAATGTTATGTGACCAACACTTTTATCAGGTTTCTGAACATTTCCATCATTCCACAATAAAGCCCTTCCCTATCAAGCAGTTTCTCCCAATTCACCCTCCGCAGCTCCTGGAAAACACTGATCAGGCTTTCGTTTCTTTGGATTTGCCTGTTCTGAATATTTCCTTTAAATGGCATCACACGGGGTGTCCTAAAGGTCACCCTACATGTGCAGGTAAGGAAAATGGGAAATTGTAGCTAAATGTAATTTCATTTACAAAATACTTTTTACAAAATTGTAGGACATATTTACAAAATATTTTTTTACACATTGATATATGAATACAGGAAGTCCCCAAGTTACAAATAACCAACTTATGTATAACTTATATACTTCCCAGTGGAGGATATTACAGTAAGTCCCCAAGTCACAAACATCTGACTGCCATGTGACCTGTACTTAGGAGTGGAGGCTGTTACAGATAATAGGTAAATGTTCCTGTTCCAACTTACCTACAGATTAAGAATAAACCTACGGAACATACTTCATTCACAACCTGGGGACTGCCTGTATAAAAAATATAAAAAATACAAAAATATATAATATAAAATATAATATGAGTTTGTTACTTTTTCCTATTTTTGGGACACCCTGTTTAAAATGTGACCTTTTTGTCTGGCTTAAGTATAATGTATTTGAGGTTTCCACACGCTACAGCATGTGCTGCATTCCTACTTAAAACTAAATAAGATTTCATTACTGCACGTATTCCAAAATTCCATGTATAAGCCAAAATTTCTTTGTCTATTTGTCAATTGGAGATGTTTGTTTTCACCGTCTGGCCATTGTGAAATGCACAGATATGAGACAAATGTTCATGTATTTTTTGAGTATCTTTTTTCTTTTCTTTTTTTTGAGACAAAGTCCCACTTTATCGTCCTTGGTAGAGTGCTTGGCATCACAGCTCAGAGCACCCTCCAACTCCTGGGCTTAGATGATTTTCTTACCACAGCCTCTTGAGTAACTGGGACTACAGGTGCCTGCCACAACACTCGGCTATTTTTTGGTTGCAGTTGCCACTGCTGTTTTAGCTGGCTGGGGCCAAGTTCGAACCCACCACCTTTGGTTTATGGGGCTGGGCACCCTACCCTCTGAGCCACAGGTGCCGCCCTTGAGTACCTTTTTTTGATTCTGTGGGGTATACACCTAGGACTGGAATTGCTGGATCACACAGAAATTCCATGCTTTACTTTGTGAGGAAATAAAAAGCTATTTTTTACAGTGGTTGCACCATTTTGTGTTCCTACCAGCGATATACAAGGTTTCTAATTTTATCATATCTTCAACAACACTTACAGATTTCTCTTAGTTTTTAAAGAAATTATAGCCATCCTAGTGAGTATTAAGTGGTATCTTGTTGAAGATTTTAATTGCATTTCCCTATCAACTAATAATGTTAATCTTGTTTTCCTGTGCTCGTTGGTCATTTGTCCATTTGGCTGATTGTCTTTTTGTTGTTAGGTATAAATGTTCTTTATATATTTAGATACCAGATTCTTATCAGATATATGATTTTTAATGTTTTTCTTCCCATTCTGTAGATTGTCTTTTTGTTTTCTTGATTATGTCCTTTGAGGAACAAAAGTTTTTAATTTATCCAATTTTTCTTTAGTTGCTCCCATGTTTGGTGTCACATGTAAAAATTCATTGCCAAATTCAAGATTATACAGATTGATTCCTAAGTGTTCTTCTAAGAGTTTTATGGTTTTAGCTCTTATGTTTAGATTATGGTTTAATTTTTGGTCAATATTCCTCTGTGGTATGAGATACAAGTCCAAATTCATTCTTTGTCTCTGGATATCCAGTAGTCCTAGTACCATTTGTGGAAGTATCTACTCTTTCCTCATTGAACAGTCTTGGCATCTTTATTAAATATCAATTGGCAAATGATATATGGGTTTATTTCCAGACTCTTGATTCTATTCCCTTGGTCTTATGCCTATACTTATGCCAGTGCTGGGTTGTTTTAATTAGTGTAGCTTTGTAGAAAGTTTGGGAATCATAAAGCATGAGCTCTCCTGCATTTTTTTTCTTTTACAAGGTTGTTTTGGCTATTTAAGTTTCCTTGAAAATCCAGAAAATTTTAAGGATTTGCTTTTCTATTTCTGAAAAAAAAAAAAAAAAGAGCCATTCAGTCATACTAGGAATTCACTAAATCTTTGTACCTCTTTGGTATTTCCCTCTTCACAATATTGAGTCTTCCAAACTATGAACACAAAAATTCTTTCCAATTATTTAATTCTTTTTTTTTTTTTTTTTTTTATTGAATGGTAACTGTGTACATTGATGCACTTTGG
>NW_003852441.1:6638821-6642683 GCF_000181295.1 Otolemur garnettii | reverse complement strand
AGCTTGCCGAACTTCTTTCTGGGCTCAGCTCCCCGTCTTTGACTTCATAGATTCTGATTCCAACCAGTTTTTCTTCCTTTGTTCAGGAGCCTCTGACCAGGGTTGCTACCAGTCGGCCATCTTCCCAGAATCCTATTTAATTCTTTAATTTCTCTCAGCAATGTTTTGTAATTTCACTTCAAAAATATTTAATCACCTTTGTTAAATTTGTTCCTAATTGTTTCATT
This sequence comes from Otolemur garnettii, assembly GCF_000181295.1. Classification (NCBI taxonomy): domain Eukaryota; kingdom Metazoa; phylum Chordata; class Mammalia; order Primates; family Galagidae; genus Otolemur; species Otolemur garnettii. The sequence continues at coordinate 6,642,456 of NW_003852441.1, read as the reverse complement.
CTTTCTAAAACTATAGTAAATGGCAGTGTTTTCTTAACTTCATTTTTGTATTGTTTATTGCTGCTATGTAAAAACACAAATGATTTTCATATGTTGATCCGACACCCTGCAACTTTGTTCAGTAGTTTGTTTAGTAATTAGTAGGGGTAGTAGTTTTTTGTGGAAATTTTTGGGGTGAGAGTTTTTTTATATATGGTGTCATACCATCTGTGAATAGAGATAGTTTTACTTCTTCCTTTCTTTTTACTTGTTTTTCTTGTATACTTGGTGTGTGTAGAAGTTCTAGCACAGTGTTAAAGAGCAGTGATGATAATTGGTATCCTTGTCCTGTTCCCAGTAATGGAGGAAAAGCTTTCAACTTTTCACCATGATGTATAATATTGCTATGGATTTTTCATAAATTACTTTCTCATATTGAGGAACTTTCTCTTATTCCAGTTTTGAGTGTTTCTATCATGAGAGGGTGTTAGAATTTGTCAAATGCTTTGTCTGTGTCATTTGGAGTGTGGTTCCACTAGTCTTGTTTACCTTTGTTCTATTAATTTAGTATATTATCATACTAGTATATTACATTGACAGTTCTTATGTTGAACCACCATTGAATTCCTGGGATAAATCTCACTTGGTCATATTATATGCTACTTTTAATATACTGCTGAATTCAGTTTGGTAGTGTTCTGTTGAGGATTTTTGCATTTGTATATATCAGGAATATAAGGTCTTTAATTTTCTTCACTTGTAGTGTTTTTTATGGCTTTGGTATCAGGGTGTATTGTTTTGCTAGCACTACAGTAACAAAATGTCACAGATTTGGTGGCTTAAGTAATAGAAATTTATTTTATTACAGTTTTGGAAGCAAGAAGTCAGAGATGAAGGTGCCAGCAGGGTTGGTATCTTCTGAGGCTTCTCTCCCTGGCTGGCAGGTGGCTGCTCTTCATATGATCCTCGCACTGTTTCTTCACATGGTTCTTTCTCTGTCATGTCCATCCTGGTGTCTTTCTCTCCTTATAAAAACATGCTGAATTAGGACTCCACCTTAAGGACTTGTTTTTAACGTAATTGCCTCTTTTAGAAACTTACCTCTAAATATAGTTACATGCCAAAGTCTTGTGGATTGAGACCTTAATATATGAATTTTGGGGTGACACAGGGAAATACTAACATCATAGGCAGTATTCTCCACTTCTCTATTTTTTGGAGGACTTGAGAAGAATTGATGTTATTTAGATGTTTGTAGAATTCAGCACTGAAGATGTTTAGTCATGGACTTTCTTTCTTAGGAAGTTGTTGATTACCGATATTATGTTTTTATTTGTTATAGATTTATTTAGATTTTCTATTTTTTCTTGTCAGTTTTGGCAACTTTCATGTTTCTGGAAATTTGTGAATTTTACCTAGATTTTCCAATTTGTTGGTATACTATTGTTTATAGTATTCTCTTATAATTCTTTTTTATTTCTGTAAGGTCTGTAGTAATGTCCCCACTTTCATATCTGACTCTAATTATTTATTTTTACTTCTCTTTTTTGTTACTTGTGCTAAAAGTTTATAAATTTTGATCTTTCCAAAGAACCAAAAACAAAGAAAAAAACTGCTTTTTTTTCCCTCAATTTTCTTTATCTCCACTCTAATTTTATTATTTTTCTCCTTTTGTTTGATTTGGGTTTTGTTTTCTCTTCATTTTCTAGTTCCTCAGTGTAAAACAAGCTATTGATTTGAAAGATTTTTTTTTTTTTTTTTGAGACAGAGCCTCAAGCTGTCCCCCTGGGCAGAGTGCCGTGGCATTACAGCTCACAGCAACCTCCAACTCCTGGGCTCAAGCGAGTCTCCTGCCTCCGCCTCCCAAGTAGCTGGGACCACAGGCGCCCGCCACAACGCCTGGCTATTTTTTGGTTGCAGCCGTCATTGTTGTTTTTGGCGGGTCCGGGCTGGGGATTCGAACCCGCCACCTTAGGTGTACGTGGCTGGCGCCCTAGCCAGTTGAGCTATAGGCGCCGAGCCGAAAGATTTTTTTTTTAATGTAGGTGTTTACAACTATAAATTTCTTTCTGCATATTCCTTTCACTGCACACTGTTAAGACTGGTATGTTGTAGTTTTATTTTCATTCATATCAGGGTATTTTTAATTTCACTTGTGTTTTCTTCTTTAACCTATACAATGTGTTGTTTAATCTTCACATATTAGTGAATTTTTTGGTATTTAATTCTCTTGTTGATTTCTAGCTTTATCCCATTGTCTTTAGAGAAGACATTTTGTATGATTTCAATTGTTAAAATGTATTGATTTGTTTTGTTTTCTAACATATGGTCTAGTCCAGATAGTATTCCATGTACATTTGTGTAGAATATGTATTCTGTTCTGGTTGGGTACAGTACTCAACGTATGTCTGTTAAGTGGTTTATATTGTTAAGTCATCTATTTCCTTATTAATTTCCTGTTTAAATGTTCTGCTAATTACTTAAAAATGTTTAGTGACCTCTTATTGTTGACAGTTATTATAAAACTTTCTATTCTTTACTTTAATTCCATGAGTGTTTTATATATTTGGGGGCTCAGATGTTTATTCAAGCATTGTGGTTCTCACTTTCAGTATGGTTTTTAATAAATTAAGATTTTCAACATTTAGCATTTTATTAAAATAGGCTTTGATTAGATGATTTTATCCAACTGCAGGCTAAAGAAAATGTTTTAAGCAAGTTTAAAGTAGGATAGGCTAAGCTATGACGCTTGGCTTAGGTTTATTAATGCATTTTTTTACTTATGATATTTTCAACTTAAAATGAGTTTATCAGGATGTAACCGCATCATAAGTCAAGGAGCATCTGTACTGTTTTTATAATTGCCTATATAATTACCTGTACTGGATGTCTTTATTTCAGCTTTGAGTTACTGTCTAATTTCTTTTTTCTTCAATATGAAGGATTTTCTATAGCACATCTTATAGAATACATATAGTAATGATGAACTCTTTTAGTTTTGTTTATCTAGGAATGTCTTAATTTCTCCCTTTCACTGGACATACAATTTTTAGTTAACAATTGTTGGGTTTTTTTTTTAATTTTAAAATAGTTTTTCCAATACCTTCTGGTTTCTAGAGTTTCTTATGTGAAATAGGTTGATGATCTCATTGATAATCCATTACAGGATCTCTGTGGCTGCTTTTGTCTCTTTGTCTTTCAAAACTTTTACTATATTATATGTCTTGGTGTAGATCTTTTTTAGTTTATGCTACTTGGAGATCAGTGACCATTACAGATTTGTAGATCCATGTCTTTCCTCAAATTTGAAAAATTTTAGCTCTTATTTTTTCAAAATAATATTCTTCTGCCCTTTCCTGTCTCTTCTCCTTCTGAGACTCCCATAATGTGTAATTTGATCTGCTTGATGATGTCCCACTGTGCCTTCCATTTTGTTCACTTTTGTACATTTTTTATCTGCTGCTCTGCCTAGATAATATCAATTGTTCAATTATGTTGTTCTCAATTTCATTGATTTTCTGTTCTGTTTGTTCAAATCTGTTGTTAAACACATTTAGTTTTTTCATTTCAGTTAATTTACTTTTAAGCTCCAGAATTTCTGTTTGGTTCCTTTTTATGATTTCTATGTTTTTTTTTTTTTTTTTTTTTTTTTTTTT
>NW_003852441.1:6628883-6638753 GCF_000181295.1 Otolemur garnettii | reverse complement strand
TGGCATCACAGCTCACAGCAATCTCCACCTCTTGGGCTTAAGTGATTTTCTTGCTTTAGCCTCTCAAGTAGCTGAAACTACAGGTGCCTGCCATGATGTCTGGCTATTTTTGCAGTTGTTATTGTTGTTTAGCTGTCCCAGATGGATTCAAACCCACCAGCCTCTGTACATGTGGCTGGCAGTGTAACCACTGTGCTATGGGTACTCAGCCCATATGTCATTTTTAAAATTTTCTTTAAGTTTTTTTCTTTAAGTTCTTTAAGTTTCTTTAATTTTAAGTTTTGTTCATATTTTCCTTTAGCTCTTGGAAAATATGTAAGACAGTTGTTTTAAAGTTTTTACATAGTGAATCCAATGTCTGGCCTTCCTCAGGCATGGTTTCTGTCAATTAATTCCTTTAAATGGGCCATCTTTTTATGTTTTTTAAAACATCTTGTATCTTTCTTTAAAAGTAGACATTTAAAAATTATAATGTGGTAACTTTGGAAATGATATTTTCCTCCTTCCTCAGGGTTTTCTGAGTTTTTAATTTGTTTGTTTGTTCTGATTATTGAAGTAACAGGCTGTATGTCTCATTGACTATTTCTAACTATTTTTTGCAGAGACTATATTCCTTATCATGTGAAGTTACTAGAATCTCTATTCCTTGTTTGTGCTCAGCTAGTGGGTTTTTTTTTTCTTTTTTTTTTTGCAGTTTTTGTCCGGGGCTGGCCTTGAACCAGCCACCTCCAGCATATGGGGCTGGTGCCTTACTCCTTTGAGCCATAGGCACCGCCCCTCAGCTAGTGTTTTGACAGAGGTTTCCTTGAATACGAGGAGTAAAAACAAACAAATAAGCCTTTCCTGGTCATTGCATATTTGCTCTGTGCTGCATCTCTCCTTTAACACTTATCCATACTTGCACTGAATCCAGGGGTTAGACCAAGGCAAAAGCTTTGAGAAAAGGTCTTCTCAGATCTTTTCTGGGTATACATCATACCCTGAACATCCACATAGCTTTCTACATTTACTGTATACATTAGTATTTGTGAATGCATTAATTTCCTTGAGAAATTATTTCCTTAACTCTTTCCCCTAGACCTTAAGTTGTCTATTCTGTTTCTCAATTGTGATCTCTTGACTCAGGTATATGTGAGTTATCTGTCCATTTTACATTGTTTTTGAGCAATACTCACAATTTCTCTGGTCTGTATAAGTTCTGAGGTAGGCAAAAGGGGGACCTATGTCAATCAGGGCAAGTAAAAAATACCACAAAGCTCTCCTGCCATTATAAAATTAGCTTTTACTTGATTAAGCATTTGCTCTTTTACTGTAAAACTTTGACTGTTTTCCAACATTCTGACAAAGTTGTCTTTAACAGTTTCTATTTTTTCCAACTTTTCTGTGAAAGGATGGGCATTTGGAGCTGAAGCTGACTACTTTGCCATTTTTGCTGGCATCATTCTTCTGTATATGTTTTTAAATAAATGGAACTACATTGAACATCTGATTTTGAAGCATAATTTTATCATTCAACTTATGATAATGACTTACCTATGTCATTCATTAGTTTTAAGTGTTCAATGTTAGTTTATTGTATAAATTTAGCATGATTGATTTTCCTGCTTTCTTCTTGATATACATTAGATATTTCAGGTTTTTCTTTAGTATTGAAATTTATACTTGAATGGACATCCTTATGCACATGTATAAGAATTACATTAAGGAGTAATTTTTTTTTTGTTTGCTTTCACAAGGGAGTAGTTTTTAAGTGGAATTTTCAGGCTTTAATATCTGCATATTTTAAATGTTATGAGAAATTACTTGTTGTTCTAAAGGTGATTGTGCCCATTTACATTTATACCAGCAATGCATAATGGAGTCAATATCTTCTCATCCTTGCCATTATTTCATATTATCAGACTTCAGAATTTTTATAAATCTGAGGGGTATCAAATGGTCTCTCATTTTTTTTTAACTAGTATTTTGCTAATTATTAGTGAGGTTTAATTCCCTCCCCCCAATTTTTAGTGTCTATCTAAATACTCCTTTCTGTAGATTATCAAATTAGACTTTCATTTTATTATACATATGACAGGGCATAGAAAAATGTTGCTTCTGTTTTATCTTCATATTTCAACATATTTATCTTTTTGTCTTTGGTATATATCTCTTTTAAAAATATCTAAATTTTATTTTGATATTTTTCACTGAATTTTTGAATCTTTAACAGAGGACTTTTACTTAATCACATTTATTGCAATTATTGATATGCCTAAATTTATTTCCACTGTTTTATTCTGCATTTTATTTACCATTTTACCCCTGTATTTCTTCCTTACCCTTTTGAAAGCTTGAATAATTTTTCTCCATTCCATCATTCCTTCCATTTGATTTAATTTTTAATATAAGTTATTGTTTTCTTTATAATCATTACCTATTAAGAATTACCATCTTTTAACACTCTCTAGAGTTGTCAGTACCCAACAGGAGCTCAATCCAGCACAGAGTTTAAGAGCATAAGTTCCAAATTCTGGATTTACCACTTGCTAGCTGTGTGACTTTGGGCAAGTTACTCAACTCTATCAACAAAATAGAGATAAAAATAAAACTTTTCTTAAAGGTTATTATAAAGAGTAATTGAGTCAACATTTGTAAAGAGGAAAAAGCAACACCTGGTGCCTACTGAGCATTCAATAAGTTTTAACTATAATTAATTTTCTTCTGAATCAGACAAAAAATTTTTACTTTTCAGTGTTCCATACCCCATGTTTTAAGTGGTGGTTTTCTTTTAAGTAGATGATACGTTTTTTCAACACTCAATAGTTCCATAATTTACCAATCTATTGCATTGACTTATTATAATTAAAAACTGCATTTCTTAAATACTATCTACTTAGGATCTTTTGTTTTATTTTGTTTGGAATTAGCATCCTTCTTCTTTTACTGGAATCCATCAATAATATCTTCAAAGTGGAACTATGAGTGATAAGAGTTTTTATACACTTGAAAATGTCTTTATTTTCTTTTCTTATTTCAAATAATAGTTCAGGTAGGTACAAAATTCTAATTTCAGAATTATTATTCCTGAAAATGTTTAATATTTTCTTCTGGATTTATGAATCTTAATTAGGAGTCAAGTGTCAATCTGAATTTTTTTTAACCTATATAAATAATCATTTTTTTCCTCCAAGTTTTGAGTTTTTTTTTAATTTTGTTTTACTGGAATTTTATTTTTCTATTTCAGGTTTAAGTCTTTGTTTATACACATGCTTGGTACTTGGTAGGAGCTTCAAGCCAAATTTCTTTTCTACCTTTGCTTTGATCACTTGAGCCCCCTTCTCATTTCCTTCTTTTAAAAAACATTTATCATTTTCTATGGGCCAGGCCTTGTTTTAAGTGATTTACTTGTATTCATTCATTTAACTCTCACAGTAACTCTGTGGGGTCAATATTACTATCACCACATCCTAGATGAGAAAACTGAAATATAAGAAATTTAGTAAGTTGCTCAAGATCACACAGAGCTGAGATTCCACCTGAGCTCAGATTCAGAAACTATATTTTAAACTACTAGTGTCTTTATGTTTCTGTTCATCTCTTCTTTTCTTTCACATTTTGGAAGAATTTCTTGATTCATGCTTCCAGTCTACTTTCAACTTTGTCTACTCACCCTTTCTTGTGCATTTTTAATTTTTAAGTAATGAATTTTTAAACTTTGAATATATTTTTTTTAATTTTGAAGATCTTTACATGCTTTTTAAGCAAATGAAATACTCATTGATGATATTTGAAGTATCTCTGTTAAATTCCTGCTGTGTTTAATTTACTAAGAGATTCTTCATCCATTTACTGGATTTGGTGCTTCCTTTTCATGGAGCAGGTGATTCTTGGCTCCATGTTTATCTGTATGTTTATGATTTCCTGTTAGTCTATTTGTGATAAATACATCTGTAATGTACAGCTCACCTTAGAGAGTTTTTCCAGGAAGAAAGGCTATTACCAGGCTGAGCACCCTGCTGCATGCTTCAGTCACTGGAGTGGTGCCTGACAGGGAGGTGAGCCAGTGGCACAATTTCTAAGAGTCTGGGCTCATTTTAGGATGTCCCAAGAGTCTCAGGGCACTGTCACTGATCTTTAGCCCAAGTGCCCATACTTTGTGCTCTACCATTTGAGCAGACATTGGTGATGGGCAGGACATTCAACCTGGCTCATTGTCCTAAAAAATAGAATCTAACCCAACATTCTCAACCTGCCTTATAGCCTTCCTACTCCTGGTATCCACCACTAACTAGTAAGGTGAGGGCATACCCAGAAATGTTCTACCTTTTGGAATCTGCCCTCTCCTACTTAAATTTTTGTCTATAGTTTCTTCTGTCCATCCTCAATTCATCTTCTAAAGATTTCTAAGTTTTCCACCATTGCCTTTTGTATTTTCTTTTGGTGTGAGTATGAACTTTTTTGTTGCAGTTGTCATTGTTGTTTTAGCTAGCCTGGCTCTGGTTCAAACCTGCCAGCCTTGGTGTTTGTGGCCGGCATCCTACTCACTGCGCTACAGGTGCTGCCCAGTATGAACTTTTTATGGACATGATTTCTGCCATTTCTGGGGATTTGGGAATAGTGGAGGGACTGGTAATGGAATGTTCATAATCTACTTTTGAGGTCTCTCTACCTCTGTTTCTTTTGTATTTGGCCATATGTCCTGACAGTTCCTATAGTATTTCTTTCCATAGCTCTTTCTGCAAAGATATTTTTTATGTATCGCCCCTTCAAGTTTGTCCTCTACTTCATCTAGACAGAGCAATGTTTACCATAATATTTTCAGCACTCCTTTTTTGTTTTTTCTTGACATTTCTTCTTTTTGAGCTGCACTATACATGTGGCATAGGCTTAAAAAGTTAGCAAAAGTACTCTGAAAGAGAGAAGAATAAAAAAAGAAAAGATAGCGGCATGTTTTACAAATGGAGGCTGTTTCCTAACGTACTTTAGGGCCCTTATCAATGATAGATCTTTCCTGGCTGCAAAAATGTTGAAATTTCTATTGGTTTTTAAAAAGTGTTATATTAAAATCTCCAATACTCCCATACCTTAAACTTTGATGCTTGTGGTGCACTTTGTACACACGCCCATATCCTTGTATATTCTTGTATTTATGTAAATATCAATATAGATACCTGGAAACAAAATCTGTGTTGAGTGTGGCTGTTATCAGGAACTTACTTTTAAGTAGAAACCTTGGGAACACAAGCAGAGTGACATCAACCTAAAGATTTCGATAAGACTAAATCATGTCTTTTTTAGTTTTCTGCCATCATTTGAAGTTCTTTTTTGAGTGGATTAACACAGCTTACGCTATTTTCATGCATAAATTAAAAACAGTTTTTTTTATGTGACGCTTTCAATAAACAAGAGAGCTTGAAAATGAAAACTTCAGATGACAAAGCACCTGACAGTAATTTTGCCTACCTTCTAAAGTATGACATGTTTTCAGTGCCATTAATAATAAAGACTAAATGGTCAAATAAGTCATATTTTGTAATTTTGTTTAATGTAATAGGCAAGTTCTTATCTTCTTGTTTTTTAATCAGTCGTCATAAACCATCCTTTCTCTACTAAACAGTGTTTTTTTGTTAGAAAAGTCTGAGGAAATCTGAATTAAAAATACATTGCCTTCTTTTCACCTCTTGATGATTATATTTTATCCTAGTTAAAATCGGGTGTCCATAAGTTCACTCTGAATTACTTAAAATGTATTTAACTTCTCTGAGTCTCAGTTTTATTGTTTCCATAAACAGCTATACTAACTCATAAAGAAGACATGAAACATGTAAATGATTCTGTACCTAAACACCTTGTTTTAAGAAAAATGTAAAAACTTAATAGAAATGATTAATAAATGGAATTTGAGTAAACTAAAACACTTCTTCATAGATAGAGAAACAATCAGCAGAGCAAACGGGAGAAAATACTCACAAGCCACACCCCATAAAAGGGTAATATACAGAATATACGAAGGACTCAAGCAAATTAGTGAGAAAAACTGAACAACTCTTTTGTCCAACCCTGGGCAAAAGACATGAATAGGAGCTTGTCAAAAGAGGAAAAGTAAAGGGTGGTGCCTGTGGTTCAAAGGAGTAAGGTGCCAGTCCCATATGCCAGAAGTGGTGGATTCAAACCCAGCCCTGGCCAAAAACTGCAAAAAAAAAAAAGAAAAGAAAGAAAAAAGAAAAAGAAAAAAAAGAAGAAAAGTAAATAACTAAAGAGTGTATTTTTCAAAATGCTCAATGTCATTAATCATCAAGCATTTAAATGCAAATTAAAACCACAATGAGATATCACTTTACTTCAGTTAGAATGGCTTTTATTAAAAAGTCCAAATACAGTAAATGCTGACATGGATGCAGAGAGAAGGGAATGCCTGTACACTGCTGATAGGACTACAAATTACTACAACCTTTATGGAAAACAGTACTTCGACTTCTTAATGAACTAAAAGTAGAAAACAGTATTTTGACTTCTTAATGAACTAAAAGTTGACCTACCATTTGATCCAGCATTCCCACTACTGGATTTCTACCCAAAGGAAAAGAATACTTTTCATTAAAAAGATATCTGTACTCAATTGTTTATTGCAGCACAATTCACAGTTGCAAAGATGTGAAATCAAAGCAAATGCCCATCAATTCATGAGTGAATTAATAAAATGTGGTATGCCATGGAGTACTACTCAGCCATTAAAAAAGACAAATTAATACCTTTTGCAACACTCTGGATGGAACAGAGGCCATTCAACTAAGTGAAGTCTCTCAAGAATGGAACAGCAAAGACCACCTGTACTCAGTATTAATTTGAAACTAACTGATGAGCTCAAATGTGCACAGAGGGAAGTAAAAGGCTGGGGAGGGGAAATAGGAGGAGGAGCAAAAACCTATCTAATGGGTGCAGTGAACACCATTTGAGTGATGAGCGCACCTATGGCCGTGACTCAAGCATTACAAAAGTGATCCATTTCACTTAAAACATTTGTACCCATTAATATTTGGGGAAAAAAATAAAAATAACGATAACAAAAAGCTTGACAGAACTAAAAGGGGAAATAGAAATATTCACTACTGTAATTGGAGATTTTAACATTCTTCTTTCAGTAATTATGGAATATGAATACACAAAAATATTGATAGAATATAGAGCATCAAAATAAGTCTATCAACCAAATTCAGTTATTGACGATTTTAGAACTTCACCCTAATAACAATGTAATATACATATAATCTTCTTAGTACACAGTGGAAGATTTCCCAAGATAAACCATGTGCTGGGCTATAAATCAAGTACTAATCTGTTCAGAAGGATCGATATCATTCAGAGGATGCTCTCTCATCCTGATGGAATTAAATGAGAAATCAATAAAGGAATGATACCTGGAAAATCCTAAATCCTATGGAAATTAAGTGAGCCCTTTAAAATAATCCACAGATCAAAAAAGATGACAAAATAAATCAGCTGTATTTTGAATAAATGATAATAATAGGACAATACAAATATATTTGTGAGATTCTTAAGTCAGTACATACAGAGAAAATTATAGCTAAAACTAATTGTACTGGAAAAGGAGAAAAATTTCAAATCAATTGTCTAAATTCTCATCTCGAAGAACTAAAAAAGGAAGAGAAAATTAATCCCAAGACAAGCAGAAGGAATACAGTGATAAAGCTATAAGAAGAAATTGGTAAAATATAGAAACAGAGAAGAAAAAAGAGAAAAATCAATGGATATTTCAGTAGATGGGAAAATAGCCTTTGATGTTGCTCAACATCTATTTATGATAAAAAAAAAAAAAAACAAAACAAAACAAAAAAACCCCAACTCTCAGCACACTAGGAACAGAAGGAAACTTCCCGCTGTTGTAAGCAGCACCCAGGGAAAACCTGCAGCTGGAACTGTGCTTGGTGGTGAAGCACTGACCACCGTCGCTCACGCTCACCACTTCTGCTGAACGCTATACCCAAGGTCCTACTCAGCACAATGCTTAAGGCAAGAAGTAAAGGACATAAATATTGAAAAAGAAAATGTAAAACTGTCTTTATTTTCAGATAATGTAATTGTATAGTTAGAAAACCCTAATCTTTGAAAAATCTAAGGACAATGAAATAAATTTAACAAGTTTGAAAGATACATGGTCAGTATGCAAAAGTCCACTGTCCATCTATAAAGCGACAAGCAACAAAGAGTAAATGAAGTTTTAAAATACCATTCACAGCAACATTAAAAATGCAATAGCAATGAATTAGATGAGAAGGATGCAAGATCTCTGTGCTAAGACACTGTTGAAAATGGGACCTAGGACAGTACCTGTGGCTCAGTGGGTAAGGCGCCAGCCCCATATACTGAGGACGGCAGGTTCAAACCCACCTGGTTGAAATGCAACAAAAAAAATAGCTAGGCATTGTGGCTGGCGCCTGTAGTCCCAGCTGCTCGGGAGGCTGAGGCAGGAGACTCACCTAAGCCCAGGAGTTGGAGGTTGCTGTGAGCAGTGTGACACCAAAGCACTCTACCGAGGGTGATAAAGTGAGACTGTGTCTGTAAAAAAGAAAGAAAGAAAGAAAATGGGACCTAAATAGACATGTTTGCTGTATTCATGGTTTAGAAAGCTTACTGTTGCTAAAATGTAAGTTATCCCCCCCAAAAAAAATAGTTTTTAAAAATAATACAAAAATCTAGAATAAACTTGCTATAAAGAAAGGGTATGGTGAGTCTCCTACAAGTAAAACATAAGAAAATAAAACATTTATTTTGCTTACATCTGATATTGTTTTTAATTTATTCTTTAATTTCTGGTTTGTTTGTTTTTTCCCAGTTGCACTTGTCAGACAAGGCATTTCAGATAACTATGTAACTGTACTTTAGAACAATATGATAGCCTTTCAAGGTATAGCTCTCCAGAAGATTCATTCATTCATTTATTCAACAAATTATTATTGAGAACCTACCATGTTCCAGCCACTGTGCTCTAGGCACTTGGGTTTATGAATACTAGAGATTCATATCTAGTATTCATAAAACACAAAGCCAGGCCAAGCCACATAAACCACAGTTAGAAACTCCTGAGGCTAAGGCATATGTGTGCCTTCAGAGTTTTCACACAACAGCAAAAACAAAATATACATATGTATTTAAGATACATCAAATGTAATTAACAAAGCATTTACTTTCAAAGATGCATCTGAAATATGTATCAAGTACAAACCCAAGGATAGAAATTGATGACAAATACTAAAGAAGCAGCACTCATGTTTACAGTGAGTTTCGGCATTTGAAAACATCTTGGTTTTCGCTCATTGAGCAGGTGAACATGTGGCACCAGTAAAACACACATGTGGCTGAAGGGCGCGCCAAATGGCATAACCACTTTGTGAATCTGTTTGGAGTTTCTCATACAGTTAAATAAACAGCCACCACATGAACCAGCAATCCTCCTCCTAGGCATTTACCCAAGGAAGATGGAAAAGTCCGTAAAAAAAAAAAAATAATAATAATAATAAAAAAACTTGTTCACAAATGTTCTTAGTAGCTTTTTATGCATAATAACCACAAACTGTAAACAACCCAAGTATCCATCCACAGGTTAAAGAATAAACAAATGAAACTGTGTTCATACAATAGAGTAGCAATTAAAAGGAACTGCTAATAAAGGCAAAGATGTGGCTGAATTTCAGAAACACTGTTCCGTGACAGAAGATAGACGCCAAGAATGTGCACTGTGTGATTCTATTACAGGGCACAGTATAGAAGACAGCTCTCCTCAATGGCAACATCGGAGACCAGTGGGCACCTGCAAAGGGGAATGGGAACTTCATGGTTCTCTCTCTCTCTCTCTCTCTCTAAATATAT
>NW_003852441.1:6606882-6628863 GCF_000181295.1 Otolemur garnettii | reverse complement strand
ATATATATATATATATATATATTTTGAGTCAGAGTCACTCCTTGTCACCATCCATAGAGTGCCATGGCATCATAGTTCACAGAAAACTCAAACTCTCAAGCTCAGTGATTCTCTTGTGTCAGCCTCCCAAGTAGCTGAGACTATAGGTGCCTGCCACAATGCCCTGCTATCTTTAGAGACAGGGTCTCATCCTTGCTCAGTCTGGTCTTCAACTCCTGAGCTCAGGCTATCCACCAGCCTTGGCCTCCCAGAGTGCTTGGATTATAGGTGTGAGCCACCACACCCAACCTGAATGTTCTGTATTCTTGATTGTGGTGATAGTTTTATGGGTGTATATCTCTATCAAAACTTACCTGGTTATACACTGTAGATGGGTATATTTCATTGTATATAAATGGTTTATTAATAAAATTGACTTTATTTATTTATTTATCTTTTGAGACAGAGTTTCACTCTGTTGACCCAGGCTAGAGTGCCATAGTGTCATAGCTCACAGCAACTTTAAACTCCTCCTGTGTTCAAGTGATCCCCTTGCCTTAGCCTTCCAACAGCTGGGAATACAGAAGCCTACCACAGTTTTTCATTTTTTTTTTTAAAGTACAGATGGGGTCTCTCTCTTGCTCGGTTGGTCTCAAACTACTGAGCTCAAGTGATCTACCCAGCCTCAGACTCCCAGGGTGCTAGGATTATAAGCATGAGCCATCTTGCCCAGCCAATAAAATTGACTTTAAAGAGAAAAACAAAGCAAGTAGAAACAAGTCACTATATAAAATTTTCTATTTTGGACAATGTAATTAAAGCAAACTAAAGTCTAGAAATATCTACTGAGAGATACAAGTATCTACAAGTACAATTTTTTACTGGCAAAACTAGAAATGACTAGAAAATAAAATTCATGACATTGAAATGGCCAGATAGTTTAGGAAGAATAGAGGAGCTGAAGGGAAGGAGAAGCACACACATCTGGCATAAACGCCCCCATGGCTGTGAGTGGCTCTGCTTCAAGCCCCAAAGAGGAGGACACTGGTTTCTCTGTAGCCCAGTGCACATATGAGGAGAGAATTGCTGTCTGCAGGACACAGAGGGACTGGGACGCAAAGCCCTCTGTGTGGCCACATGTGGAGGAAGCCAGACAGGGTCTGATCTGTGTCTCCATCTGCTCTGGGTTGGCAAGAGTCTTAGCGAGAGATGTGTTCAGCAGCCCAAATGTGCTTATGATTTGTAAATAAAACAAAGTCAAACAATGGCAAGCAAACAGTGTGTGGTGTGCCTTCTGTCCAGATTCAACAGTGGAGTCAGTGAGGGTTGGGTGTGTTGAGAAAGCCATGTCTCTGGGTCAGTGCAGTATTCTGGTTTAGAAATCAAGGATCCCGGCCTTCACTTTGAAAATGAAACTGCTCAATGTGCAAAAATGGACTTAACATAAATAATGTGGCAGCCCTCGTGGAGAGGCCTCCCCGATGCTGGTGGTCTCCAAGCACTCATGGTCTGGCACTTCATGTTAGTTCAAAACCACGAATCTTTGTAAGACACATAAATATGTCACATCAGTTGACTTTGTACATCACCAAATCTCTGTCTAATTTTTCAAAGATTATCCTCTGCCCAGATGAAGTCTAGGTTCTCTGTTCCAACAGGGCTTACTGGGTTGTCATATCACCCACGTCACAGCTTGTATTTTTATTATGTGAATGAAAATTCTCCAGGAATGTTGAACTGAGTTCAGTGTTACTAACAGTTCATACAGTATTTAGGAAAACACATTACATTGGATGTTGCCGTAAAAGTCCTTTATTTAAAATCCACCTAAAGGAAGGCCTGACTTCCTGCGTTGGTTACCACGGCTGTTTTAATTAAAATTGCAATGCGGGCACAATCCAGCCCTCTGCTTCTGTTGGTGGGCTTCTCACCCATCCTTCTCCCTGCAGTTTGGATTCTCTTTACTTCCCTTGGGATGTATCAAAATCCCCTAGAGTCCATCTTTTCAATTTACCCACGCATCTCATTCCCACCTACTTTAATTACAAGTCCCACTTCCCTGGATTATGTTATTGACTATTTGATTTCAATAATTTTACTATAAATAGATTATCCTATTATTGAACCTGCAATCCACTACTAGGTATCTACCCCCCCCCAAAAAAACAGTCATTTTACCATGAGGACAGAGGCACTCAAATGTTTATAGCAGCACAATTCGCAATTGCAAAGGTGTGGAAACCACCTGGGTGTCCTTCAGCACACAAATGGATTAATAAACTGTGGTACATGAATACCATGAAATATTATTCATCTATAAAAAAGGTGACAATCTTGTATCTTTTATAGGATGGATATGGAGAACTGAGTAAGGTATCACAAGAATGGAAAAACAGGCATGGTAGGTACTCAATATTAATTTGAAATTTGTAAGTTAATAACTACCTGCTCACATGAGAGAAAAATTCGGTTGAATCCAAGAAGAGGGCAGGTAGAGAGGGGTCAGCAGGTCCTTTCCCAGAGGGGCTAATGCATAGTGTGTGGCAGCTGTGTGAGGGACACAGATACAAGTCTGATTTTACCTTACAAATGCAAGCAGTGTGGCCTGGCTGTATGTATCCTAATATGAATCGGATATTTTAAAAAGAAAGACAACGGAAAAAAGAAAAGAAAGGAAAGAGAATTGTGACTTTTACTTGTCAAAAAAGAAAAAAATCATACACTAAAGACATCAGTATTCTGAGGAAACATTTGGTTTTTGAAACGGAAGGAAGAAACTTAGCAGAGCTCCAAGTGTGCATATCTAAACCTCTTCTCTTAGTACCCCTCACCATGCATATGACTGCTTCACTAACCTGAGTAGAAATAAGGACAGTTTCTTCTTTTAAAACTCACATTCAGTTCTTCCATTCTGCCATCTTTGTATCCACCCAAGGCTTTGGATCCCAGAAAATCCACTCTGAGTCTGTTACGGTGGTGTTTTCATGTTTTCACACGTAGGTTGAATGTCTCACCTGTTGCCTCCTGGACCTTTCCTTCTTGTTCTCCTTTCCTTCCTCATGTCTCTGTGCCTGCACTTGCTACCAGCAGTTTTATTTCCCATTGTGTCCCACTATCTTCTACCCATCCTCTGCTGGACGTCACTATTTTCTGCAGTGCTTGTCACCTGTCATTCATAACCAACACCTGCAAGCAGGACTTTCTCTTTCTTCAAGGTTCCAGTGCCACTCAGGGCTCAGAAGGAAATGGAGGCAAGGTCTAGCTCTTGTGTGGGTTACACTCTGTTGCAGGAACCTGATATGATACTAGTTTTGCCCTATTCTCTTAACAGGTTTTACTGAATTAGCTCATTCAGTTGTCATTTATTGTTCTCCTATCCAAGAAAGGATTTGGACTTTGAAATATCATAATATTGGGAGTCAGAGCTTCAGTGACTAATGGCATGGCTGTGTGACAGAGAATCTGCTAATCTCAGAATGATCCTGTTCCTGCAGGCTCTGTCTTCAGTTAGCACATTGAAAAAAAAAATTAATGAAGAGAGCCTATTTCCACATTTTCTCTTTTCCTTCAAATGACTTCTCCCTCAAAGGGCTTCAGTCCTCAGGCAAATGGACATCTGGTTGACTCACAGGTTAGTGTCCTGACACAGGTGAGCTCTGGGTCAAGGCAGCTTGCACTAAAACTGAGACAGCTGTTGAATTTCTGATCAATATAATTCACAAATTTTGTGTAAGTTTTCAATTCAAACATCTTGTGGAATTATGTTGATATAAAGATGAGTAATGCTTTGTTTTCTGAATGTACTTAACTGATTTTTAGGCCAGGATAATGAATTTCACTCTAGAATTTTAGTCTATTTATGTGATAATTTTATTGGGATAAATCTTAGAATTTTTTTTCTTGAGGAGTGAAATCTTGGAAATGTTCTAGGCATTGCTTTAATGATAGCAAACTTATAGCCTATAAATGGCCTCTCTGGCTGCTGGGTAGTGATCTGATTGGAGATGAGGGTGAAGGTTTTTGTACTTGTCCCAAAAAGATGATGGAAGGTTGGACTGAGCCACCCCAGTCAATGGAAGTAGAGAAAGGATCTAGGATACTGAAGAGATATTTTGGAGATATTGTGTAGACATCATGCATGCAAGTGTCTTAGTCAGCTTGGGCCACCATAACAAACCTCCATGCCTGGATGTTGTAAGCAACAGTTCTCAGGGTACCTGTTTGGTCAGGTGCTAGTGAGGGTTCTCTTCTTGGCTTGCAGGTGGATGCCTGTTCCCTATATTTTCATGTGTCAGTGAGAGAGAAAGGGAGAGTTCTCTGGTATCTCTTCTTGTAAGGGCACTAATTCCATCATAAAGGCCCCAGATCATGATCTCATTTAAACTTAACTAGTTCCCAAAGATCCCATCTCAAGTTACCATAACATTGTGAGTCAGAGCTTCAATATATAAATTTGGTAGGGGATACCCACGCAGTTCAGTCCATAGCAGGATGTGTTTCCACACACAATCATGTAGAGCTGGGACCTAGAGTCACAAACTCTTCACTCATGTAGACTTGGAAGTCAACATGGAGAATGGTGGTAGCTGTGTTTGGGGGTATAGATTCATGCATAACTGGCAAGTTGCTGATACTCTTTAGATCTCTGTTTTCTCATCAGCAGAATGAAATTAATAAAAGACACTTTGAAGAAACTTAGAAGTTGGAGATAATATATTCTGATAATATATTCTGGTTGAGAGGCTGATATGTTTTTGTGTAGAAATCATTGTCAGATTCTGAAGCTGATGTTCTTCATGTTCCTAGAAAACAGAGTCAGAGAATAAGAATTTATTAATGTTTACCCACCGTTCTCTTTGAGTCCTTAGACATGAGTCATTAGAAGTGTACTCTGCCTTTATACATGGGTGGTTTTCAGAACTTCAAGTTTAAACATGATCAAAATGATTTATTTAGTCAAGAATCATATATACTGAGGACCAGTTCTGTGCTGGATATGGTACTAAGGACTTGAGACCCTGTAAGGAATCAAAAAAGACTTGGTCTGAGCTTTCTAGAGCTCAGGCTACACTATTGAATAGGGATTTGGAATAAATAGCTACAAAATTGGAGGGGTCCTATGAAGAGAGGAGTGCATAGTGGGTAGGAGCATGTCATGGGGAGCTAAACTCATCTTGGGGGTGAGTCATCTTTGGAGCAGCAACTCTTGGCATGAGATGTGATGAAGATGGGTAAGGATGGTGTAGATAAAAACTGGAAAGCAGAACATTCCAGGCAAAAAGAGCAGTATGTCTTTATGTTTTGGAGAAGCCAAAGAGTAAGTGTCCTTGGAGAAATGAACAGAAAAACACCACAACAAGAAATTAGAATAGGAAGGCCAAAATAGGTGGTCCAGGATGAGGCTAGGACAGTGGAAAGAGCACAGAGTGTGAGGATCTTACAGATCATAGTAAGGATGCTGGAAATTTCTGAGGACAATAAGTAAGAGGATAATTAAGAACAATAATGAAATGTCACACACAGATTCTGTCCTCTAATTCAGGAATGGTAGAGGAAAGAACTCTGATGGAGTAAACGATATCTAAGGCCATCACAAAGACTGGTGACCAGGGGCCCTGAGTTTGGAGAGCTTGGGTCTTAGTTAAACAAACTGATGAGGAAACTAATCAAAGAGGCAGCTACCAAAAGCTATTGGTTGGAAGAAATGGAATGAAGTTCTGCCCAGATCTGAAGAAATTTTTAGGCCTACAAATAAATAAGGTGACACATTTTTATTAGCTAAATGGAGTGAGAATATTTCTATTGGTTAGGAATTATGTTGCAGAAAACAAAAGACCTAGTACTTAAACTGGCTTTAAAAAATTAATTGACTCAAATCCAGAAATAAGGCAGTCATTCCACAGTTAGCTGAACCTGATTCCAGATCTACTTTTCTGTATATCTCCCTACTGTACCCTTCTCTGTGCAAGCTACATTTCCTCCCAGCTTTCCTCCTATGGGCAAAATGGCTGTGGTACCACAAGCAATACCATCTAGGAGAGGAAAGAGTGTTTCTTCCATTGAGTCTCTATTAAAAAGAAGAGAAACTTCTTTCCAGAAACCTTGAATAATCTTTTCCTTATATGATTTAAATTGGTTCCTGTACCCATTTTTAAAATAATTGTTTAGTTGGAGGATTACCATGTACAGATTGGCTTATCCCTGAGCTCCTGCTTCAGTTAAGATGGCAAGCTTGATGGGACTACCTTTGAACAGGTCAGGCTCAGCCCCACTGATGGAAAATAGAGAGCCTCCCTTGGAGCACCTGGGCTGCATGGGGGAGGCATGGTGGGGGAGGGGGACATAGGCAAATCAAGACCCCATTAGGAAACAGAAAGAGAGGAATGTTGGTAGAAACCAACAATCACTTACAGTAGGGATTGGGAAATGTTTTCTGTAAGGAAACAGATAGTAAATATTTTAGACTTTTGCAGCTACTCAGCTCTGCCCATTATAGTGGGAAAGTAGTTACGGATAATGTACAAGTGAATGAGTAAAACTTTATTCACAAAAATAGGTCAAATTTGCTTCCAGGGCTACACCCTGTGAACCCCTGACACACTCTATCTCATATTAGTGACTGAATCTTGCCTCTCCCTCTAGATTATCTTCCATCTAAAAATGCCCTTGATGTTAATTTTACCTGAGCTCCTGGGCTCCTGGGGCAGTGAGTGGAGGGAGGTTCCCAGATAGCAAGATAAACTGTGTATTTTACCCCTCAGTCCTGCACCCTGTGGTTGGTTCCCTCCCATAGTGATGGCTGGTTTGTCGTGCTCTGACATTTTCAAATGGTGTTATTTGAAAAGCTTTAAACTTAATCCAAATAAAGAATGTAGACCTCATTTCATATTCATTGCCCTGCACACTCACAAAGCTTTAGAAATTTTGCTAAATGTGGAATTGGATCTGAGTCATATAATTATTACCAGTGAAGTCATAGCTAAATCAGAAAGACAAGACACAAAGGAACATTAAAGGTGATAAATATGATACGTTACTGAGACCAAGTATCCAACATTTGCATGTTCTTCCTGGTCTTGTTCTATTTTGGAAGAGAAATTTGGGAATTAAATTCTAAGAGGAGAAGGAGAAGGGTTTACTTTTGAGCTGCAAGAAGTGAGGAAAGGGCAAATGCTTTCTCACTGAGACCAGTCCTGTTCATTTTCTGGCACCGCATTTGACAAGAAGTGATTTCTGACTCACTTGCTTATTTCCTTCAGATTTCAGCTGAAGAGACTTGGAGGCGGGAGTTGCAAAATGGACGCTCAGGATCAGAAAAGCAATTAAAACCAGGGAGGAAGAAGAGGTGGATAAAAAGGGAAACTTAAGGCAGAAAACTGCAGATATTCATAAACCAAAACTTTAACAATATTACATATGAAATAAGAGAGGCAATGCTGATCAATCAATTAGACACAAGCCCTGGCGAAACAGAAATAAAGGGAGATGTGTCATGCCAAATCAATTTTTTGAGTCGAAAAGTAGCAATGAGAAACTTAAGAATAAATCACCTGTGTAAACATTAAGAAATCATATGTTTATATTTTCTCAATCTGTTGACAAAATTGACATTGGGCAAACTAGTCTGGAATTGTTGCCTTTGACCAGACAGCAACGAGGTGAGGAAGTGCTATTGGTTCAATTTGTATTGATTGTGTCTTTGCTTACCCCTGTTACTGGAATGTTTTCTTTTTTTGCTTTTCTTTCTTTTTTTTTTTTTTTTTGTCCTTTTGATAATATAAAAAATTAGGAATTAGGCAAGAGTTCCCAAAAAGCTTTCTTTGTGCTCTTGCCAAATCAAAGTACAGTATTTACTAAAATGCATCATAAAAAGGAAATAGTGAAAGGGTTGCATGGTCCTGTGAATTCCTGAACAAAGAAGATAATTCAGAATCACATTACAAAACAAACTTGGCAAGAGAAAAAGATGTGACAAGCTGATGTCAACTGTCCTAATTATAGAGCAGATAGAGCTGGACTGAGAAAATCTCCACCCAGTCTTTAGCTTAAGGCAAACCCAAACTTAAGAAACAGTGCTATCTTTACAAAAAAAATTAAAAAGATACTTTTATTTTCCCCAGCCTCCCACGATGGGCCTCTTGTCTAAGACACATTTGGCCTAAACTAAGGAGAAAATCAAGCAAGCATCCATTCCTCTGAAGCCATTAAATGTACTCTAGGAGGCAAGAAATTCATTCTTCCTAATGTCATTCTCATTCTAGGATTATGTAAAGATTAAAAAAAAAATTAGGAACCCAGAAAACTAGTTGGGCTTCAATGGGGAAGATTGCGGGTGGCCTCATCTGTTATAGCAGGTAGCATCTCTTAGAGAAAGCAGGAATAAAAGCAAAAAGATTCTGAAGAGCTGTACATTCTGTGATTTTACTTTATAAGCATTGCATCAGTTCAGAAGTCCAACCAAGCTGTAAGGAATAGGAAAGGTGCCCTCACAGAAAAACAGAAAAATCTGTGTGAAAAGCTCCCAGAAGCCAGGAATTAGATCCAGTTTCAAGAGACTTTACAAGCTCTTAAAGTTTGCAAATGGCTTTACCATCACATAGTGTACAAAAATAAGACCAACACCCACCTTTTCAACTCATTGCCACAGTAGAATTGAACCTGGATATGTTTCACTTTCAAGGATGTGAAGAGAGTAATACCTCCAAAATTTAATAATGGGTGCATTAAAAAAAAACTCTACAGATATATATATATATATTCTAGAGCATTTAGACGACTAAGAGGAAGTCTAAAGGCTAATGCAAAATCCCTGTAAAAATTCAGACAATTGTTTAGCTTTCCCAACTTCGTTTAAAGATGCCATAATCTCTATCCCATATCATAAAGACCAAATAGTTTGAGATAAAAGGGGACTTGCATTAGAGTAATGAAATTTGAGAAGAGAAGATGGAATTGCTTTCAAGATAGGGAAGCTGGACTGTAGAAGGTCTTCAAGACATTAAAGACATGGTAGTAGAATTAAAATTAGCCTCGAGGACAGTAAAGAACAAACAAAAATAATGCTATGGAAGCCAAATTTGCGAATTCCTTGGCAAGGGTATGATCTGGCTCCACTCTCCTTCAGCCATTAGCCACTCACCACTCACTCCCCGTTTTCAGTCACAGGTCTTCTTTTCTTCCCTTAAATTCGCCAAGCTGTTCTCCTGCTCAGGGCCTGCTGAAACCTCTGGCGGGGGTGAACTCCCTACCTTTACTTGGCCAACTTCAAATCCTGTCTTGGGCATTTACCTGACATCTCAGAGACTTGGTTTCCCTATGTGTAAATCCAATTAATA
Organism: Otolemur garnettii; assembly: GCF_000181295.1. Classification (NCBI taxonomy): domain Eukaryota; kingdom Metazoa; phylum Chordata; class Mammalia; order Primates; family Galagidae; genus Otolemur; species Otolemur garnettii. The sequence goes on along the minus strand of NW_003852441.1, from coordinate 6,619,549 downwards.
ACAGATTTCTTCAGTCTGTTGTCGTGAGAATTAATTGAGATAATTAAGTAGAAGAGCTTTACCCAGAGCCTGGTGCATAGTGTAATAAGTGTTTGAAACATGTTAGGTGGCAATAGCATTGGTAGTGTAATGGTGGACCTTACTCCTTTAAAGTCTCTAAAAAACCAATGCTTGCCTTTTTTCTTTGTCCTTATATATTCTGCCCCTAAGAGACATAGCAGATGTTATAAAAGTTAAAAGTAAAGCTATACTACTAGAAGAACTTTTTTTTTCTTTTTCTATTTTGATAGTGAGAATACTCAAAATGTTGTTAACCATGGGAGGACATCTTTTAAACCAATGAAAAAGTTGACTGTAAAGAAAAAGACTCACTGTATTTCATTAAAATTCACACCAAGACACAATCTAATATTCACTCAATGTCATAGACAAAGAACATGTAAATTTCTGTGAGAGAAAATAATAATAAATAAAAACCCATGAGGAAACAAGTGAAAATTAGTCTGGTGTCATACTTCTTTGGTTCAGCCTTAAGCGGCGGAGGAAATGGAGACCCTCCAAGCCATTTTGAGAGGAAAATGTGATCCAAGGACTTTATGCTGCTAATCTGTCTTTTATATGCAAAAGCAACAGAAATACACTCTCAAAAGGAAGGAATCAGAAATGATTAGCCACATACACTTTGTAGAAAAGAAAAGTTCCTTGAAGAAGTATTACAACCAACTGAGAAATCAAAATTAAATGTCTGAATCTGGGAAAGTAGTCATAAAAGTATTGGCAATGTCCACGGAAACAAGTTAAAATTAAGAAAGATCCAGATAACTATAAGTGTGTCATAAAACTGGATGCAAATGGCTATTGTCCTCACCAGAAAAGATAAAATATTTTAATGAAAAATGATATGAATAATCTAAATATATAAAGCCATAACACATTAGCAAAGACCAAGATGTGAATGGAGAAAAGAAAATGTAAAAGTGTGTTAAACATTTTGCTTGTATTAGTGTGACGGTAAAGATACAATTTTCTTAATTCTAATAACTTGTAAATTATAGGTTAAAGAATACAAAGCTTCAAGGTAATTTTAAAGCAAAGTTAAAAAAAAAAAAGTGAGCAAAAAGAAAGTAAAGGGAAATCTCAAACGGCAAACACAGAAAGAAAGGGAAGAAGACATGGCCCAAAGGTAGGATTTATAAGAGTAACTGTGAATGAGATAAACTCACTCCATAAAGAAGAGGTCTGCAAAGTCCAGTTATCTTCTGTTGACTAAAGACACACCTAAAATGAATTCATATAAAAATGTAGCTAGGCAAATGGGAACAAAGCAAAAAAAGAAAAAAAGGAGTCATATTCCTAGGACACTGTAGAATTTAAGACTGAGAGCATAAAATGAGTGCTATTTGATATTGTAAAAACTAAATAATCGAGCACCAATTAACTTGGATGTGCCAAAATCTTGCATAAAATAGATGTAAGGCTAGCCTTCTTAAAAATGCAGGGAGAAATTTATAGAGGCATGCCTATCTTAACATAATTAAAAGAAGGACCAATAGATTTTGAAAAAATATGTATTAATACAATTAATAACTGCATTTAAAGGGTATATTTTAAACTATGTATTCTACAAAAGACCAGTATATAGTTTCTCAGGGAACATGGAACTTAAACAAAATGTTACATATTAACGTACAAATAAAACCTCGAGTTTCAAAACATAAAAATAAAGTAAATGTAAGAGGGAACGAAGGCCGTAGCTTTTCCTACTTGCCACTGAAGCGTATTTAGAAATACAGTGGGAAAAGATCCTAATCACTAAAACAATCACAAATATAAACTGCCTGGGAATTAGCTCCCAAGTGAAAGCCCAAACGAAGAAAACCTGTAAATGTTTACCAAGGAGCTTAGAATAAGTTGGAAATTCATGGAGGAATGTATCCTGTTCAGAGGATAGTGGGACCTAACCATGAGAAGACATCTGTTCTCCCCTCAGGTCAAGAAATTCAATGCAATTTCAAATAAAGTTGGAATGATATTTAGGAGAAAATGGAATTTCCCAAATTTCATTGTGAAATGAAAGAGTAATTAGACAAGCATAATGCAGTTAAAGAACGTCTGAAGAGACCCTAACAAGGTTCTTCCTAATAAGAACTCAGGAAGCTTAAGTGACCACAGGAGCCACCAGTGTGTAGGGAGGGAACTGGCCTCCGTGAAACAGTCTGCAAGAGCAGTTCTGAGTGGGACCTGGGACCATTAACAAGGGAACCACCCTGGAAATTGTTAGAAAAGCAAATTCCCAGGCTGCACCCTGGATCCACTGAATCAGAAACTTAATGATGAGAGCCAGAAATCTGTGTTTTAACATATGCTCCAGGAAATTGTGATGCACACTGAAGTTTGAGAGCCAAACTCTTATACGCATTGTGTCGTCATGTATACATACATACAGAGGGTGCCAAAAACCGCACACACATTTTAAGTAATGTCATCTATGTATTACGGTCTGAATTGAAGTTGCCGTAACTGGTAAAGTGTGCCTACACATGCTATGAACATCCCCTTTACCTGCAATTGGTACACTTTTGGGGAATGATTGATTCTATTTCCAACAAGATCTCTTAAAATGTGTATACTCCTTTTTGGCACCTCTCATATATATTCCAGAACTATAAGTTGTTTATTGCACAGTTATTGAGATGTAATGGAAATTAAGAGGATGAAGATAATTCAAGATGATGGAATCAAGAAGATGAAAAAGTAAGGGCTTTCCTGCCAGAATAGACCAAAAAGTCTAGGGCTGAAAAGTTATTTAACAGCAGCCCCAGATCTGGGTCCTCATCCTACTACAACACATCCAGGTGACCTTGGACAAGTTGCTTCATCTCACTTGAGGCCTGGATGCCTTAGATTTTTTTTGTGATGCTGGGTGGAACATGTTGACATGAGAAGTCCCTTTTCATTCTAAAGTGCTTCTGAATCTAGAATAAAATTCCATCCACAAAACTCAACTGGAGATGTGCAAAATATCCAGCTTCATTTTTTCCCCTATCATTTAACTTAGTCTCTATCTTCGTGTTCTATTTCCACTGCTGGTGGAAAATATAACTTAGTCATTTCTCAGAAAACTCATCTCCATATAAATCACTTGATTCTGAATCTCACACTTTCCTCCTTCCTTGGTGGCAGTGAGGTCCTGAGAGCTGCACTCGGTGGGAGTGGAGCGGGGACATGCCTGGCCCATGCCCTTCATCTGTCCTAAGCACGGCATCCACTGGAAAGCTCCGTGGTCATCTCCCCATGGGTGTCAGTTGAAGTTGCTATAATCCCACCCAGCCTCCAGCTGCACAGTGCATGCCACTTTCCATGACAGCATTTTCTCCTACTGGCAATAAGGCAGACCCCTTTCAGGGGTCCTCAAACTTTTTAAACAGGGGGCCAGTTCACTGTCCCTCAGACCATTAGAGGGCCGGACTGAAGGCCCCAGGACAAGTTGGCTGCTAAGCAGGACAGGCAGTGGCAGCAAAAATGTCCTAGGCATGCATGTGTCCCACGGACCATAGTTTGAGGACATCTGCTTTAGATCCACAACCTCTTCCTCAGCTAACCTCAGTGCCCCTGTTCTACCCCGAACCCACAGAACTCTGAGAGGCTAAGACACTCTCCATACTTTGCATCCCACAAAACCATATGTCCCCTCTGCTTTATTTATTTTTATTTTTTTTAAGACAATGTCTCACTTTGTCCCCCTTGGTAGAGTGCCATGGCATCATAGCTCACAGCAACTTCTAACTCTTGGGCTCAAGCTATTCTCTTGTCTCAGCCTCCCAAGTACCTTGGAGTACAGATGCCTGCCACAACACTTAGCTATTTTTTAGAGGTAGAGTCTCCCTCTGGATCAGGCTGGTCTCAAACCCATGAGTTCATGGTGGGCAATCTACCCACCTCAGCCTCTCAGAGAGCTGGGATCACAGGCGTGAGCTACCGAGCCCGGCCCCCTCTGCTTTATCATGAGGTTGGGGTTGCCTGAAGAGTTGCATTTGCCTGCTTAGTGCACATATAGATTTTTTTTCCAATTCAAAGGAGTCCCCTCACAAATTTCTAGAAATAAAAAAGAATCTTTGAAATTAAAAACTCACCAGTCAAGTTAAATCCTATATTTGACACAGCTAAAGGAAGAATCATTGAATTAAAAAGTAATACTAAAAGAATCATCTAGAATACGACATTAAGGTCATTTAAAAAAAATACAGTGACTGGAAGATTCTGATATGGATCTAATAAGAGCTATTATATAAGGAAAAGATAGGATAGCTGAGAAACCACACTTAATGGAACATACTTTGTGGGTCAACAAATAGATTTTTGTAAATGCTCATGCATACTTACAAGAATGTGCATCTCCATTTATCTTACTAGCTGTATAGAAATCCAGAATTATATCTTTCTGGTGAATTGAAACATTTCTAATTATGAGTTGTCCTTCTGTATCTCTAACAATACTTTTTTTAAAAAGAAGAGTCTGATATTAACATAGCTGCATCAACTTTCTTTTGGTGAGGGAAAGATTTGCATGACATATCTTTCTACATTCATCTACTTAAACCTCTCTATGTCCCCCTTCTTGGACACAATTCATTGAAAATATTATCAAGATTTTATTTAAATATTATCAATATTTTATCTATGACAATCTTTGATTTTCCATTGAAACATTTTGTCCATTTAGTGATGATTGATGCATTTGAATTTAAAACTATCATTTTACTATGTGCTATTCATCCTGTACTTTTTATGCCATTTTAACTCTTGTGTTATCTTGGGGATGAGTTAATGGTTACCAGACAGATTATATCACATGTTTATAACTTGCAAATTCTAATATTGGCTGCTATTTTCATCCACTTTCTGAACAAGACAAAAGCCACAGAGGTCTTTAAATATATTTACCCTCTGACTTGTTGTTGTCATATATTTTGATTCTCTCTATGTTCTAAAACTCACCAAAACATTATTATTAATAGTAATAATTTTTATTTATAGAGTCAATATTTATATATATTTATCCACATATTTATATAATTTCCATTTTAAAGAAATTTTCATATTTACAATATCTACAGATCCATATTATATGCTCATTTGGGATAAACGGATGAAGAAATGTGGCTTTAAAATCTTTAACAATGTTTCACAATCTTTGTTTTGCAGCTTAGTCACTGTGGCATCTTCCTGAATGAAAAGTCAGAAGCTCCCAGTCTGGTGCCTGCTGTTACAATGGGCCACCAAAGCAGTATTTACAATGACTCAGAAAACCAAGCATGTGGGATGGCTTTGTCTGGAATTGTTTGATTTTATTTTAACACGATCTTACTCTGGACCACTCCATATATCCTAATCACATTTTCTAAATTACAATGAATATTCTCTTAGGATTCTGTGGCACTCCTTTCAAATGACTAGAAACATCCTGGCCATGGCCAATCCAAGGGCAAGAACCACATAAATGATATAAACCAGTCAAGCTCAAATATTTGAGTGCAATGCAACATTCTGCAGGGATTCTGAGGGTTCCAAGTTAGCAGAGAGGTCGAGAGAGCAGCACCGGAAGTGAGGAAGGCATTTGAGGGCGGAAGGTGGCTCGTCTATGAGGGCAAGGAACCTTTCCTGATGTTGGGTAAATGTGAGCTAATGCCTTTCAGCAGTTAGTTCCTGTGGAATCACAGGGCTGGGAACCTTGGGATCGGTTCCATTTTGTCAGCTAAGTGGCATGAAATGGAGTATTTGGGGTTTTTTACCTTTTCTTACCCTTCTTACCTTGGAGAGTTCTGTGAGGTTACCCCGGCTCCATGTGTGGCCATATATATAGGACAGGTTACTTCCTTACTTTGGTCCTGATTTTGGCATCCTCCCCTCTTTTCTTATTTTGACCTTCACCTGGGAGAAGGTATTAGATCTCGAAGCACCCAAGTAAATCCTTAGGTCTTGATGCCCTTGAGAATTACCCTGTCCGACAGGACATCTTACTGCAGAGAGAATCCTTTCCAGGGGTCCTCAAACTTTTTAAACAGGGGGCCAGTTCACTTTCCCTCAGACCGCGGGAGGGCCGGACTGTGGGCCCGGGATGAGTCGGCTGCTAAGTAGGACAGGCAGCAGCGGCAAAAACACCTGGCGGGCCGCATGTGGCCGATGGGCCGTAGTCTGAGGACCCCCGCTGGCCATTCCCACACCCTAGCTATTATGAAGAGAAGTGTGGTACTTTTCCAGTTCAGGGTAATTTTTTTCCCTCCGTGCTTCAGTGTAGGTTCTATGACAAGTAAAGTCTGTCTGTTAGAGTTTGATCCACTAAGTCCTAAAAACTAAAAACTCATTTCCACAGTAGTACATGGTGTCCACTCATGACAGCCTGAGGACTAAAACTCAACCCATAAATGCTCAGGTAAGAGCTGTACTGTTCCCTCTCGGCCTTTTCATCTCCACGCTGCATGGGGACAGAGCAAAACCTAGATCTTATCCACAAGTGAAGACGCAGAACGAAGGAAAGATTCTCACTATTTCTTCAGGGAAGAAAGCGGACAGTTCTGTGCACATCCTCAGACCTTTGCAGAGCTGGGCTGGGTTTTTCCAAGACAAGCAATTTCTCTCCTCTCATATTCTCTGGTTCTTGCTTCTTAAGGCTGCTAGAGTATTGCATGGAACATGCGTATACAAAATAACTACTCGTTGTTTATCTGAAATTTAAATTTACTTGGGTATGGCTGTATATTCCCTGGCAACCCACCACCGCTTATTTGGATGTCTTGTTGCACTGCCCTCCATTGCCCCGTGTGTGTTGTGAGTTGTTTGTCTGCTCTATAGGTCAGTGAACTCTTGGGAATTACTCTAGTCCCTAATGGCACCTGATTCAGTGCCAAACTTGTATTATGACTGCTTTGGCATCAGTTTATTTTGGCTCGACACAGACTCCTTCAAATCACTGTAGACAGGTTTAAAGTTGTTAAGAGTACATGTATCATTATAAAGTTTTGAGATACATAAAACTCAAGAAATTTAAAATCTGTGCCACAGAAACTAATGGAGCCCTCCCAGCAACACTGATAGCCGAAGAAGTTGAAATTTGCACCAGTGAATCAGAAAGGACTCTTGTCAATGATTTTCCTTGGAAGTGAAATAATGGCTCATAACCCAGTCTGTCTCAAAACTTTCATAGCAACCCACGTATTAGAAGGCCAAGGCCATAGGGGTATAAAAATGCATAAATATGGTTTCTGGTTCCAGAAATGATGCTGCAATCAATGTCTGTTCTTTGAAATCAATAGTCGTAGCAGCAAGGTTTAGAGCCATCTGTGCAACATTCATTTCCAACAGAAATATGATGTGAACCCCAGTATATTGTAAAATTTTCTAGTCACCATATTTAAAAGATAAAAAAGAAATATATAAAATTAATTTTAATTATATTTAACTCAATGTTTTCGAAATGTTGTCGTTTTCACATGTAGTCAAATATGAATTATTAATGAAACATTTTACATTTTTTCATACTAAGCCTTTAAAATCCAGCCTGGATTACACATTTATCGCACTTCTCAATCTGATCACCAAATTTCATCAGGCTTACTGAATTTGTATTTGTATTTCATAAGATGTCATTCAAGTAAATTCACATATCCAAATTAAGTCAAAAACACCTAAAGGTTTTTCAGTAACTGAATTGAAAATAGCTTTTTTAACATTTAAATTTCATTATATTTACATTAAATAAAACATTAAATCTCTTGTTCCCAACATTAAATCTCTTATTCCCAAATAGCCACATTTCAAGCACTCAGTAGCCATAGCACAGACCTAGATAGTGTCTGGAGCTTCTTCTAAAATCCTTCTAACCCAACCAAACAAGCCAAATAAAACAAACCTAGGAGCACTGCTATCTTCCCAGGGTCTGGAAACAACAGTGTTCTAATTCCTTGCAGTGCTAATAATTCCTCTTTCTTGCCATAGCAAATCTCCCATGAGCAATTATTATTATTTTTTTTTTTAGTGACAAAAATCATACTAACGTAGTTTGACTTAAAAGCTGCCAGACACCATCTCTGCTGAGTGAATTTCTTGATTTTTCAGGTTGCCTGCTGGATGATGTCTTCATTAGAAAAGCCCATTCCCGATTATTGCTAAAGACATATTACATCCTCCACATCTGAAACCGTCTGAACCAGTCTGAGAATGCAAACTCCAGAGCCTCCCCCGCAGTCCAAACAGTTTGTGGACTATGTCTAAATAGTCTGTTGCACTAACCACAACTGAGGAATTTATTAGAGTGTTAAAGTACTATAACAAAAATGTTGTCATTCAAAGGCTTGGGGGAGGAGTGAAGTATTCCTAGGGCCAGACGCTGGGGCTCTGGCAAGCCTCCAGACGAAGTGTCACGATCCTGGGATCAAAAGGTGATTGAGAGGCGTCTAATCGAGGAGTGCCACTCTTGATATCTGTGGTTTCCTTTCCAGCAGTGGAATTTGGTGCAGACCTTTGAACAGCTCCACAGCCAGCTCTGGGGCCCTGCAGGAAGAGGCGTGAGTGGATTCCTGGAAATTACAAATAATGGGGGTTGGGTGCTTGTCTGTATCGTTCTGGGACTAGCCTCATCGTTTCTAATTGTTAACACAGGACATCCTCACCAGTAACCAGGATCTCCCAGTGAAATTCATTTATATCTAATGCTGATGCAATTGTTAAAAAATTAAATAAGAAGAGAAACAAACAAAAGATAGCAAAACAAATCACGGAAGTGCATATATGAAAAAAATTGCAAGATGTTAATATAGTCATGCATCTCTTAACAACGGAGACATGTTCTGAGATACATGTAAGGCATTTTGTCACTGAGCAAACATCATGGAGTGCACTTACACAAACCCGGATGGTACAGTCTAGTGCACACCTAGGCTACCTGGTGCAGCCCACCTCGCCTGGGCTACAGGCTGGACAGCAAGTCACAGCTCTGAATCCTGGAGGCAACTGTAGCACAATGGAAAATATTTGTGTATCTAATCATATCCAAATATAGAAAAGGTGCAGTAAAAATGCAGACTCATAATCTCATGGGACCACGGTTGTGCACGCGCTCTGTCACTGACCAAAGTGTCATGGCCTGTGACTGTATAAATATTAAAATATTAATCACCAACTTGCTATACATATAATTTGTGGTTTTGGTAATTTCATTTGCCATCTAAGGCAAATATGTCTCTTGAAAGTATTTCCTTGCACTTGATTAATTTCTCAGAGGTTATTATTATCATTATTATTGGACACAGTACCACACTCTGTTGCCCAGGCTAGAGTACAGTAGGGTCATCACAGCTCAAAGCAACCTAAAACTCCTAGGCTAACACAATCCTCCTGCTTCAGCCTGCTGAGTAGCTGAAGCTATAGGGGCACATCTCTATGCCCCTATTTTTTGTACAGACAGTCTGCCTCATGCTCAGGCTGGTATGAACTCTTGAGCTTAGGTGATCCACTCACCTTGGCCTCCTAGAATGCTAGGACTACAGGCATGAACCACGTTGCCTGGCTTTTTAGAATGTTAATGTGAAGTATGAAAATTAAGTTTATGAACTCATCCTAGAAAGAATCTCAGGGATGACCACAGGACTCGGTGCAATATAATATCCAAGAGCAGATGGCGGGAAGCAAGTTCCCCCCAGTGGACACCACCATGAAGTAGCCAAACTTGGCGACTCCTTGGGAAGGAGCCGCTGAGCTGCCTGCTCGCAGTGGCCATCAGCATCATGCCATTCTCCACCTGCACAGTGTCTTTTCCTGGACTGCTGATGCCAGTCATCCCTTTGTCCTCCGAGGCTTGTTAGTGTACATGAACAGAAACTCAGCAAAGGCTCCATCCCGGGACAGCATCTCCTGGTGGGAGCCCACCTTGGAAATTTAGGTGTATCTCTGTTCATGTAGAACAAGCCTCTACCCAGCCCGAAAAGATATCTACTAATATGGAGTGAAACTGCGTAAGGGTTTGGCCCCTCATTTTGGGTTCCCTCAGCAGTTGGTTGTCTCTCTGTCTTTAGACTGTATCAAGCATACAGTTTGTTGCAAATGGGGTCCCCCCAAATCAGGCCCCACCAAGCTCATTAAGGCAAACACACCCCTAATGTGTGCCTTCATGTAGGTGGCTGGCTCATAAGAGTCCAAGTCAAAGTCTCAAGTAGGAGAACGAGTCCATCACACTTAGCTGTGATATAATAAAAATCAGAATGGCCATCTGATTAAAGGGGATCTTGGCACGATTAGAATCCCTACTGTCAATTTGCACCTGGGGCTTCAATGGGGAGGCATAGAGCCTTGGGGCCCCCCATTTATAAAAGTCTAAACTCCCCAGTAGAAACCTGAATGATAATGGACCCACCTTTGTAGCAGAGGTAACCTGGCAATAAGCATATCTAGATATAAATATATAGCACATTCTAGATAAAGAATCAAAATTACATGAAACCCACCCAAAGTGGAATAAGGTATTGCTGTCGGCTCTCCTCTGGATAAGGGGAGCCTTCAGAAGCAGGCTTAATTAAGTTAAGCCCTGAAGAAATAGTTTACAAGAGGCCCTTTCTAGCACCCCAATGTAAGTACTATGTTACCCCTCCTCCCATAGATGTGAAAGGATTTAATTAACAGTGAGGAGTAAGTAACAGAGACTGGCCTGGAAAAACAGATATTGTCTCTTCAAAACCCCTCACCTTTTTTTAAAGAACTAAAACCTACATCCCTGCCTCAGGCCAGGTTGGGAGGGGCAAGGGAATGTCTTCTGTTCTTGGTGCCACAGAAGATAGCTCAAGGGAATTGTCAGGGCAGAGGTCAGGAGATTGAGATCATTTTAGCTAAAGATAGGATCTGGGGATTAATCAGAACTTTTAAAAGCTCTGTGTTTCTGTTCAGAGGGGGTAATGCTGGAATTTTTGTTTTCTAGCCTCCTCATTTGCCTGCAAATAAATAAATTGTCTTTCAGAAAGAAAGAAGGAAAGAAAGAGAGAGAGAGAAAAAAAAAAGAAAGAAAGACAATAACAACTATGGTCACCTTCACTATGCACCAATGCCAGCCTAGTCTACTCTTCAAAGCAATTTCAGAACTCTTTTTCTGAAATGGCAATCAGAACTGTCTTTGAATTACCCTTCATGTCCTGAATGTCATCAAAATATCTTCCTTTCAATATTTTATCTTTGGGTAAAGAAGAAAGTCATGGGGTCTGGATCAGGTGAGTAGGGAGTGTGTTCCAATACAGTTATTTATTTATTAGCTAAAAACTCCCTCAGAGGCAGTGCCGTGTGAGCTGGTACATTGTTGTGTTGCAAGAGCCATGAGTTGGGGGCCAAGGTTTTCAGTTAAGATATTCCTGCTTTCTCTATTGATGTTTATGTGGTTTGCTATGCTTCTCATAGTCAGCTAATGATTTTCACAAAAATTCCATGAATTTTTGTAATGTTTTTGTCACTTCCGCTCATTACTGGATACTCTGACCTCTCTACATCAGAGGCACTTTCTCTCCCTTCAGAAAACTATTTAATCAATTTGTCCACTGCCGTTTTCTTCATGGCATTATCCCCAGAAACTTGGACTAACATGTCCCTTATTTCACTTCCACTCTTGCTAAATATAATAAAATATTTATGAGTGTTTGTTCATTGCCCTAATTCAAGCTCCAACATTCTGGTGATAGGACATAAAAACAGGTAAGAACAGTAATGAATGAATGTCACTCAGCATGACACTGCCACAGGTCCACAAGAACACAGCTGTGAAACACTGATATACCAAGGTTATGAAATCTTACTAAGTTGTTTGTATAGTGCTACTAACATAAGCACATGGTGGCAAGTTCGTGAACTTAAATTGTCAGACCTCATATGTTTTCACTCTACATTTTCTGGTGTTTAACTTTATACCTGAGGTGGCAGGGGGGTTGAGATAGAGTTGAGGAAGAAAAGAGATTAATTCTCTCCTTTATACCTAGAATTACTGGAGTCTTGATGAAGGGAAAAACAGTTTCTTGGCCACTTAATATTAATCAAGCACTTAATATGTATGGTCACTCAGGTACACATAGATGAGAGGTGGGGACCATTATAGAAATTCCAGCTTCATCACTGACTAGTTGTGTGAATTCAGGCCAATTATTTACATTTTCCTCTATTTTAAAATGGTGATAATAGTGAGAAAGTGATTAAGGGGAAAACATATGTATTATGATTAAAAATGAGTCATCACCATTTAGTATCTGGTAGACTGTTTTTGGTGTGCTAGTTTTGTTTGCCAAAATAAGTTGATATACCTAGGCCAATGGTCATTGATCATTTAGATTTGGAAAAGATTATTCACTGGATATTTCCCATTCTTACCTTTTTTGATGTTCAATTACCTAAATCAAAAAGTAGTCTCACAGGGCTCAGAGCCTGTAGCTCAGCATCTAGGGTGCCAGCCACATATACTGGAGCTGGTGGGCTCAAACCCAGCCCAGGCCTGACAAATAATGAGAACTACAACCAAAAAAATATCTGGGCATTGTGGTGGGTGCCTATAGTCCCAGCTACTTGGGAGGCTGAGGCAAGAAAATCACTTAAGCCCAAGAGTTTGAGGTTGCTGTGAGCTGTGATGCCACAGCACTCTACCCAG
>NW_003852441.1:6573003-6606173 GCF_000181295.1 Otolemur garnettii | reverse complement strand
ATCATCAATTTTTAAAACCTCCAATTACTATTTTTCTTAGCTTTTTTATTAGGAATGAGACTTGACAAGACTTACTGACATTAAGTGATCTTACAAAACCAGATTTCTGGTTTGATTTATATTTACCACTGTTTTCATGTACCATTAATTTTGTCTTTTATTATTATTAATTCTTTCCACCAATTTTCCCTGGGTCTATTTTGATTTTTTTTAATTAAAAAAACCATATTGAAATATTCACTTACCATACCCCTTTAAAGAGTATAATTCAATGGTTTTTAGTATATTCACAGATACAAGCAACCATAATCATAGTCAATTTTGGAATGTTTCGAATACTTTGAAAAGAAACAACATACCATTTAGCTATAACCTCCAAACTTCTCTTTCTCCCTACTCTTAGATTTTCCTATTCTAGGTACTTCAAACAAATGGCATCATACATTATGGCCTTTGCACTTTACATAATGTTTTCAAAGTTCATCTACATTATAGCATGTGCATAGTTGCTTCTTGTGTCTGAATGCTGTGCCATTGCATGGATATACAACATTCGCTTACCTATTCATTAGCTGGTAAACATTGGGATTGTTGCTATTTTTTGGCTACCATGAATGATGCTACAATAAACATTTGTGTACAAGGGGTTTTTGTTCATTTGTTTGTTTGAGACAGGGTCTCACTCTGCCACTCTGGCTATAGTCCTGTGGCATCACCCTAGCTCACAGGACCTCAAACTCCTGGGCCCAAGTGATCCTCTTGCTTTAACTTCTTGAATAGCCAGGACTACAGGCACCCACCACAACACCCGGCTAATTTTTCTATTTTTTGTAGAAATGAGATCTCCCTCTTCCTGAGTTCAAGCCATCCTTCTGCCTTAGCCTCCGGGAGTGCTAGTCTTGCAAGTGTGAGCCACCAGGCCTGGCCATATAAAAGTTTTTATGTGAATACATGTTGTCAGTTCTCTTGGGTGTAGATAAAAGGAGCGGATTTCTGGGTTATATGTTTAACCATTTGAGAAACTGCCAGATTATTTTCCAAATAGGTTGCACCATTTTGCTGTGTATAAAGCTCCAGATTTCTCTGCACTCTCACCAATCCTTGACTGTCTGATTCTAGCCATCTCTGTGCAGGTGAGGTATATCTCATTGTAGTTTTGATGTGTATTTCCATATCAACTAATGATGTTGAGAATATTTTCATGTGCTTATTGGCCATTTCTATATCTTTTATTGAAAAATGTATATTCAGTTCCTTTGTCCATTTGAAAAATGGATTGTCTTTTTATTATAGAATTGTAAGAGTTTTATATATTCTAATGTAAGTTCTTTCTGGGATACATGATTTGCAAATATTTTCTTCTGTTCTGTAGTTTGCCTTTCACTTTCTTGATAATAATGTCCTTTGATGAGTCAAAGGTTTTATAAATTTTTGTAAAGCTCAATTTATTTGTGTCTTATTTTGTTGCCTATGCTTTTGATTTTGCATCTACAAAAGCATGCCAAATTCCAGGTCATAAAGATTTGCTCCCATGCTTTCTTCTAAGAGATTTATAATATTACTTCTTACATTTAAGTCTTTGATCCATTTTGGGTTAATTTTCATGTGTAATTTGAGGTAAATGTCAAAATTTATTCTTTTGCTGGTTGTCCTAGCACCACTTATTAAAAACACTGTCCTTTTCTCATTGAATGGTGCCAGCATACTTACTAAATATCCATTCACATAGATATATCGGTTTATTTCTAAGTCTCAACTCCACTTCATTGTGTGTGTCTTCTGAATTCATTATTCTTTTTCAAGATTGTTTTGGGTATTCTGGGTCACTTATAATTTCATATGAATTCCTATTTTGATTTTCTTTTGCTTTAGTCATTAAAGTGACATAATAGTTCGTTTAATTTCAATTTGTTTTTATAAATAACAAAAACAAAAACCTATGAATTTTTCCTCAAAAAAGTTATAACTATAAATCATAGGTATTAATACAATTCTTTTTTATTAATTTATGTATTGTTGGGTTTATTTTTCTTTAATACAAGCATTACTTAGAACTGTGTTCTTTAATATCCCCATTATATTTTTTGGATGGGTTACTGAGTCATCTTTTTAATGTTTATTTCATGTTTTCTTGTGTTATGGACATGGATTTTGTCTTTTAAAACTCTACGGTTTGGAATGTATTAAGGGTTTCTTTGAAAGCAATTACATGTTCAAAATGTATAAATGTTTAAGGGCTTGAAAGAATCATTTGTCACTCTCTGTATGTAACAAAGGTCTATACTATCAAGCTCGGGGGTTGTATTTTTCAAATCCTCCATATTTCTGTTTATTTTTTTATCTACCATCAAAATTTGAAAATGTTTTATGTAAACATAGAACTATGTCTTTGTAGTTTCTGGATCATGCATTTTTTAGACAGCACAATTTTTGTAAATCATGTTGTATGAAGCTCTAGTTTATGCATTTTCACTGCTAATTAATATTTCTTAATGGCAACAAACTCTAATGTTTTTAACTGTTTGCCTGTTGATAGACATTTGCATTATTCTCGTTTTGTTTGTACTCGTTCTCATGCACAAGAATCTGTAACGCATATAGTGGAGATATAAAACTTACTGGATTTTTGGCCAGAGAATGTGGATTTTATTACCCTGATTCTCTGAAATTTTTTCAGAATTACTTTATGGCCTGGTACATGATTCATTTCTGAAAATAAACCATGTGTGCTTAAGAAGAATGTACATTCTCTGGTCGTGGGCTGATGAGTTTTATTTATGCCCATTTGTTAAAATTTGGGATTTGTGTGGTTCAAATCTAAATATTGTATTGAATTTTTGTCTGCTTGATTTATCAATAATTCTGAGAGACTGTGGAGCTATTTCTGACTCATTTTACTCTGAAATTTTCTGTGTTTTTATGTTTTAGTTTTGTCTCCTCCAAACAGGATGGAGTTTGATTTTTTTCCCCCACTCACTCAGTGTGTTTTAGAAGATGGATTTAGTTAATTTATGGTTTTTGTGATTACAGATATATTTAAACTAGTTACTATCATCTTACTTTCTTATTTTCACTTCTCCCATATTTTTGGACTAAATATTTTTATTTCAATTTTTGTTATTTTATTAAAGTGATTGTTTAAATTTTATTATGATTATTTAAAATGTTCACATATCAAGAGTGCAGAACAAAAACAAGATGCACAGCTCAATGATTAAACCTCAAAGTCAACACTAGGAACTTTAGGAAAGATCAGGCAAAAGAAGAAAATCACAAAACCTCAACCATGCCTTCTATTAATTGTTAATTCCTATCTCTCCTCCATTATTCTGACTTGGCACATATGGGTTATTTTTGCCTATTGTACAGTATAAAAAGAACTCACACAACATTAATTCTTTTGTATCAGATTTCTTTCACTCATTTTTTCATTTTTGTACTGATAATGATGAAAATAGAGTATAATATCCATAATATTCAATTGAAGGATGGACCACAATTTGCTCCTTAATTCTACCATCAGTGGACATTTGTTTTTTTTCTCCAATTTACAAACAGTGTTGTGTGAACATTTTTGTACACCTGTTTGCATTATTGTTGGGTATTTACCTAGCAGGAGAATTGCAGAATCATTGAAAATACACATATACCCATTTACCTTCAGCAGATATGTCCAAATTATTTTCAAAAGGAAATTGGTAATACTAATTACTCTTTTGCTATTAATGTAGGAGAAATTCTATTGCTTGCTAAAACTTGGTATCACCTGTCTTGGTGATTGTATCCATCTTTGTGGTGTATAGTTGCCATTTCATTGTGATTTTTATTTGCATTTCTTCAGTGACTGAGCTTGAACATCTTGCCATATGTTTATTATTAGCCTTTTAGATACACATTTCTGGAAGCACCTGATCAAGTCCTTTGACCATTTTTCCTGGTAGGTTGTCTAGTAGTTTCTTATTGATTTTTAAGGGGTTTTTGTATCTGGTGATATGTCTTGCCAATTGCTTAATGACATTAATAACATTAATTTTGCTAACACATATGAGGTCTGACACTTAAGTTTGTGAACTCATCGTAGAAAAAGTGCTACATACCTCATTGCTGAATTTCCTTGTGGTCACCTTCAAAGTACTCTCCTTTAGAAGCTATGCACCAATGCCAGGGCCTAAGTCCACCCTTCAAAGCAATTTTGGAACTCTTTTTCTGAAACAGCTATAAAGCCGTCATCACATATATTACTTTTGATGTCTTTCCTGAATGTCATCAAAATGTCTTCCTTTCAATGTTTCCTTTATCTTTAAGTAAAGAAAAAAAGTCATTGAGGGCCAGATCAGGTGAGTAGGGAGGATGTTCCAAATACAGTTATTTGTTTACTAGGTAAAAACTTCCTCACAGACATGGTGCATTGTCATGGCGCAAGAGCCATGAGTTGGCCAAGATTTTTGGTTAAGATTTACCTAAATGTTTCTCTATTGATGTTCAGTTGGTCTGCTATGCTTCTCATAGTCAGCTGATTATTTTGACATACAAATAGATGAATTTTTGCAATGTTTTCATCAGTTCTGCTCTGTACAGACCCCCTGGACTTCTCTTCATCAGAGGCACTTTCTCTCCCCTCAGAAAACTGTTGAATCAATCTGTACACTGCCAATCTTTGCATGGAGATAGCGTCATAAACTTGGACTAACGTGTCACTGGTTTCACTTCCACTCTTGCCAAGTTTAACCAGAAATTTATAAATGTTTGTTTGTTGCTCTAATTCAAGCTCTGAAATTCTCATGCACACAAAAACACACAACAACAATAATGAAGACCACTCAAAAGGACATTGACACAAATTGACACACAATGTGAGACATTGATATGCCAAGGTTAT
This sequence comes from Otolemur garnettii, assembly GCF_000181295.1. Classification (NCBI taxonomy): domain Eukaryota; kingdom Metazoa; phylum Chordata; class Mammalia; order Primates; family Galagidae; genus Otolemur; species Otolemur garnettii. The sequence continues at coordinate 6,601,294 of NW_003852441.1, read as the reverse complement.
GAAACATTACCAAGTTGTTTGTACAGTGCTGCCAAGGTAAGTGCATAATGGTAAGTTTGTAAAGTTAATTGCCAGACCTCATAATTAGAAGTTTATGCCTTGCTTTCAGTTCATATATTTTGTATTTCTTTGTTTTCAGTTCACTGGCTAGTATTTCTAGTATAATGCTGAATAGATTTGCTGATAGTGGTGGTGTTTCATGACAATTCTTAAAGAGAAAATATTTAACATTTCATATATATGTATATATATGATGTTTATTATAGTTGTTTTAAATATTCTTTATCAAATTTAAGATGTTTGCTTTTATTCTTTATTTACTGAAAATTCCTTTGGTTATGAGTTAATGATAAATTTTATTAAATGGCCTTTCTATATCTAATGTGATGATGATGAAATTTTTATCATTTATACTGTTAATGCAAAAACATCATTAATCGATTTGGGATATTAAACCAATCTTATATTCATAAAATAACTTCATTTGATTGCGCTAAATAATTCTTTTATATATTGTTGGATCTAGTTTACTAATACTTTAGTTAAAATTTTCAGACCTATATTTATGAAAAAGGATGCCCTGGAATTAATTTTCTTATAACATCTTTTAGGTTTATCATTATAAGAGGGACTTTAATCTAACAAATGCAAGTAGTGTAACCTGGTTCTTTGTACCCTCAATAAATCCCCAACAATTAAAAAAAAAAAAAGAAAAGAAAGAAAAAAAAAGAAAAGAAAAGAAATTATCTCCTCTGTTCCTAGCTCTCTGGAAGAGTTAATGTTAAGTTTTATTGTTATTTGCTTAAGTCTTCAGAAGAATTCCCAGAAGAATTCTGAGCCTGGACTTTATTTGTAAGTTAAAAATATTTATGTATGTATGTATATATTGAAATGTTTTAAATGCAGGCTCAATGTTTTTACTAGAGTAGGATTACTCAGATTTTATTTCCTTCTTGTGTCAGTTTGGGTAATGTGATTTTTTAAGAATATTTATATTTTATCTAAATTTTACTATTTTTGTCATAAAATTGTTTTAGTATCTTATTTTAATCTTTTTTATTGCTATAGATTATATAATGGTCCCTCTTTCTTCATTTCTGATATTGGTCATTGCTTATTTGTACATATGTATGATCTTTCATGAGTGCTTGTTTTCTTTCCCTGTCTCTCGCTACGTCATTTCAACCAAGGTTTATCAATTTGTTTGTCTTTCCAAAAAGGTACTTCTTGGCTTTTACAATTTTTCTTTATACATATTCATTTTATATTTTATTTATTGCTCATTTATATATTTATTAGTTTTAGGTTTATTCATTTATCCCCTTTATATGCTATCTATTTTTAATTTTGTCTTGCAATGGATACTTAGTTCACTGATTTTCAAACCTTTTTCTTCTAAACATTGCTTTGTCTGCACCCCACAAGTTTTCATTTGTCTAAATTTCCATTATCACTGTGTTCAAAACATTTCTAATTTCCATGTTAATTTATTTTTAAGTGAATTGTTATTTAGAAGTGGTTTTCTTTATTTCCAAATATATGATTATTATGTAGTCATTTACTTGATGTTTAGCTTAGTTTTTAGTCATTTTTAGCTCAGTGAAAAGAAATGGCTAGAAAATGTTTTATATTAATTCAAAATTGAACATTTTTGTTTTCTTCATATACCAGCATAAATAATTTTTATAAATATTCTTTAGGTTATTGAAAATATGGCTATTCCTGTAACTCTTTGGCTTAATGTTCTATTTATAATAATTATTTCTAGACCAGGCACAGGAGCTCAAGCCTATAATCCTGGGAGGCTGAGGCAGGTGGATTGCTTGACCTCATGAGTTCAAAACTAGCCTGAGCAAGAATGAGACCCTGTCTCTAAAAATAGCCATGCATCATGGCAGGTGCCTGTAGTCCCAGCTACTTGGGAGCCTGAGGCAAGAGGATCACTTGAGCCCGAGAATTTGAGTTTGCTGTAAGCTGTGACATCATGGCACTCTCTCAAGGGAGACAAAGTGAGATTCTATCTCAAAAAAAAAAAAAATTACCTCAAGTGTATATAGATCTGATTTTATGTAGGCTTTGTCTATAAATTATTGATATAGATGTCTTAAAATTTCTGTCTTGGTCTTGAATTCCCTGGGAAACAGACTTTAGGGTTGGCATGAAGGTAATTTATTAGGGAACACTCTTAGGAACAACTTTTGGAGTAAGGGAAGCAGAATTAGAAGTTGAACCAGAATGATGTTGTAATAGAGGTCTAAGGAGAATCAAAAGGAAACTCTAGAATGTATATGCCTTTTAGGGTTCTCTCAAATCAGAACAAATAAGGTGGGGCTTTATACCCACATATATACCATTCACTAAATGTGGGTTACCTGTCAGGAGGGGTTATAAACTTAGGCTGTGGGTTATCAGCAGTCAAAACTCCTGGCATTGAGGAAAGGAGAGCCTTAGTCCTGAGTGGCAAGTGTGTTGATGCACCATAATGTCTACAACAATCTTCCACTATTAATTTTATGTCTTTTTACATTTGTATAAATTTTTGTATTATCAATTCTGAAGCTATGGTATTAGATATCTGCAAATTTATAATTCTTTTATGTTCTGGTGTGAATGGGACCTTTATATCTATCATAAAGCTTTATTACTTAGCATCAATTTTGTCTGATATAAACATAGCTATACCAACTTTCTTCTGTTTAATTGTTCTTAATTGTTCAATATTTCTCTAGCCTTTATTTTAGATATATCTTTTTAAAAAGCAGATAAGCAGTTGTTGTTTAATCCAGACAAGTAGCCTGTCTTTTAAGAAATAATTAGTCCATTTACATTTAATGTTATTACTGATACATTTATGTCAGAATCTGTTATCATATTATTCTTGCATTACTTGCATTACTCAACTTAATGTCTCCATTTTCTCTCCTTTATTGAATTGTTTTGATTTGATTTTTAATAATTATCCCACATTTGATTCTGTTGACATAGTAATGATATATTCTTACTACCCTGGAGACTATAACTACCTTCTTGACTTATCAAAATAAAAATAGATAATAGAAAATAGATACACAATAAATTTAAAACTCTTAACTCTATTCAAACTTATTTGCCATTTTAGCCATATAGTCATTTCTTTAAAATTTAAATGTCAAAAGTTATTATTATTATTGTTTTACACATTTAGTATTCATATAGAGTTGATCACATGTGTATGTTATACATTGCTCTCCATTCTTTCCTGCATCTTTCAGGTTCTATTTAGATTCATAACCTTGTGCTTGAGAACATTTCTTAGTTTCTCCTTTAGTGTGGGCCTGATGCTGATAAATTTTCTCATATTTGTCTTATTTGAATGTATTAATGAATACACTATTATTAAAAAGTAATTTTTACTTTGTAGAGAATTCTAGAAAGGCAATATAATATGCTTTTTTAAAATTATGAGATAAAATTCCATTTACTCTTGGCTTCCATCTTTAAGCTGACACATCTGCTGTCTAATTGGTTTTCCTTTAATGATCACCTTTTTCTTTAACCACTTTTAAGATTTTTCTCCTTGTTTAATTTTTTTTTACAATTTCACTGTGATGTGTCTGTAAACAAATGTCTTTAATTTTGATGCTCCATTTTCTTATCTCATCAGTTTTTGAAAGATCTTACTGGCTCTCTTTAAATATTGCTTCTATTTCCTTTCCTGTTTTCCCTTTTTTTAGATGTCAAAAATAAATTTGAATTTTTCTTTTACTCGGTCTTTAATCGCATTAAGGATAGCTACTTTAAAATATGTATCTGATTACTTCATTATCTGGATCCCAGTATATCTACTTTTATTGTTTGTTGATTTTCCTAGTTTTCTAAACTCTTCCCTTAGGTGGACCATGCACTTCATTTTTGTCCCTCCAGTTCCAAGAGGCTACCAAAAACAATGTTAAACCTTTCAGTTTCTCATCCATCGCTTCCAAACCATTGGGTAATTTCTAAACAAAATTGTGCTAGCTTGTCAGTTATTTCTTATCCTAGTTATATGCTCTATAATTATTTCCTGCCTCCTTAACCTTTATACATTTAATCAAACTTTATTCTCTATTTTTTCCATATTTTCTAGTTGTCCTCAGCATAAGGACTGATGGACTGATGTTTAACCACTATGTTTTCTTGCTTTTTCTATACTGTTATTAGTGTATTTGTGTACTTTTGCTTTATTTTTTGTTTTCCATTCCAACTTTTACTATTCTGGTTTATAATTTTTCATACCTTTTTTGTTTTTTTTTTTTTTTGCAGTTTTTGGCCAGGGCTACATTTGAACCTGCCACCTCTGGCATATGGCACTGGCATCCTACTCCTTTGAGCCACAGGCACCACCCCCTTTATTTTCTTTTAGTGGAAACTCTTGAAATTCTATTATTTATTAACTTAACAAAGTCTGATTTTAGCCTTATTTCAAAAGCATCATGACTAAAACACTTTAAATCTGATCATTCTTTCCAATATGCATGGTAATTTTTGTTCAGTAGTTTAGTTATCTTTTCCTTGCTTATTTTTTTTTTTTTTTTTTTTTTTTTTTTTTTTTTTTTTTTTTTTGTTAAGACAGAGTCCCACCCTATGCCCCTGAGCAGAGGGCAGTGGTGTGGTTACTCACTGCAACCTCAAACGCGGGCTGTGGGCATTCCACTGCCTCAGCCTCCTGAAGCCGCTGGGATTACAGGCGCTCACCACGGCGCCTAGCTGGGTTTTTCCATTTATTTTTGTTGGAGTCGGGGGTCTCACTTTCTCTCAGGCGAGTCTCAAACTCCTGAGCTCCAGCGATTCTCCCTCCTCAGCCTCCCACAGTGCTGGGATTACAGGTAGTTATCTTTTTTAAGCCCCTAGATATATTATTATAAATTTGGTGTAACCTTTATAGTTGGCCACTTTCCCACATTGACCACCTCCTTATGTTTACCTACTTTCATAGACCAGACATGCACCATGTGTACATATCAGTACAGTAGGCCTGGTTCCTTATGGTGACCACCTCCATCTGTTGACCAGTTTGTTATAGTCCCTTGGGTGGTCAACTTACAGGTCCTACTGTATTACTATTTCTCCAAACATACATACCTAGTTTACATTTTAATTATTTTATCTGCTTATCTTTTCTTTGTGCATCTCAGAATGTTTTCCAGGCATCACTGTATTTCTTTTAAACTATATCATTTATAAGTTTCTTAAGTGTAAGTCTCTTGATTGTAAACTCTGTTTCCCTCTGTAAATGCATCCACCCTCATTCTTGAAGGTAATTTTTCTAGGCAACATATTCTAGGTTGATAGTGATTTGCTCTCATCACTTCACAAATGTCATTCTTCTGTCTTTTGGTATTCATAGTTGCTATTGAGAAGACTGTTGTCATTTGTTTTTGCCATCCCTATTCATGTGGTGATCATCTTCCCATTCTTGCTTCTAATTCTTTTTTTTCTTAAGCTGTTCTTTAGTTTCTGTACAAATGTCCAGAAATTTGTTTCTTTTAATTTATCTGACTTTTGGAAACTTGGTGCTTCTCTGATTTCTGAGCTTTTTTTGTTTTTATCATTTCTAAAACATTTATCATAATTATCTCTTCAAATCATGTCTTTCCTCCATTCTCTAATCTCTTCTTTGCAATACACTACACTTTATTATTCTATCATTCATTTATTAAACTCTATTACATATTTTCCATCCTCCTATTTATGTGTGCTGCATTCTTTGTCAGTTCTTATTATTTATTATAAATTTGAGAGTTTTTATTTCAACAATATTTTTCATTTCTAGAAATTCATTTTGTTCTTCAAATCTGCAAGTTTATCCTTACTTGTGGTTTATAATTGCACACCATCTTATAAACATAAAGCATGGTTTCTGATAGTCTCCTGTTTCGTCCTCCCCTTTATCATAGCATTTTTAATTTCTTGAATATCTGAAATATTTATCTTCTATGATTTGTATTTTACAGTTCTGATAATTTCAGTCCTTGAAGATCTAATTCTATTGTTTGTTATTCCTACCGAATGTCTCTCATAGTACCTTGGTTTGTTGTGTGTTTGATGATCTTTTATTATAATCTTATTGTTTAATCTTAATTTCTGGGAGTTCTTTAGACCTAAACTGAGGAAGTTTTATCATGAGTGAGTTTACTTCTGTTTCTTCTGGTATCCAGATTTAACTATCCTGGCCAAACTCAGTGCCCCAGGACTTCATTATTCAGGGGTAAGACCACATTGCTGTTGACTGAGCACTTAGAACATCAGTAGCAATGCTGCTATGGGCATCCTCTCAGATATTCACTGATTCCTAGCATTGGGAACAAATTTATCAATTATTTTCATGGCTTTCTTGACAAAACCAGTAACTCAGAGATTGCTTCTATTCATGATTTTGTTTTTATGAAACATATGTATGTGTAAAGTGTGTGGGGTGTCCTCAATGCATGCAAATTAACAATATGTCTAAAGTTGAAATTTCTGTTATTTCTATAGTTATTTTTTAAAATATCTTATCTATTTTCTCTTTCCAGAAATTTTATTATTCACATATTAGGTTAATTGTATCTTTCCTAAAGCTTCTTCTCTTCTTGTTTGTGTTTTTAATTTTTTCTGAAAAGATTTTTTTAATTTGATCTTGCAGACTGTTAACACAGTCTCCCAGAAATAACTATTTTGTTTTTTAATTATTCTATTGCATTTTAAATTTATAAATATGGTTTTTGGATCCAAATGTTGCATTTCATGCCCTTATCCTCTTGAGAATTCTTACTACAGAGGCTTGGACCCTCATGCCCTTGATAATGGTTATGTTGGTTGCTTTTCTCCTTAATTAAAAATCACCACTATTGAGTTGTCATAGAGGCTTCCCTTTCTACAATTCTTACAACAGGAAGCTGCAACAACTTCAACAAGCTTTGAAACATATATGTCAACCCTTTGACTCTACCCCATGATTAAGCTAATAAGATCAGGGTGTATATGGATCCAATGGAAAATAATCCAAAGACCAACCAACATATAATGACCTGTTATTTATTTATTTTTTTAGAGACAGAGTCTCACTTTGTCACCCTTGGTAGAGTGCCATGGCATCTCAGCTCACACAACCTCCAACTCTTGGGCTTAGACGATTCTCTTGCCTCAGCCTCCCGAGTAGCTGGGACTACAGGAATGGCCTGTTATTAAAAGTAAAATGTGCTGGACCATAGACTTCCTATCTTAGGAAGTCAAACAAAATTCATAAAAATATTTTGCAGGTGCCAAAAGAGGTTGAAATAAAGGAATTAAGAGATAGAGCTAAGACTAGAGGGAGAGTAATAAACCAAAGCCAGGAGCAAAATTGAGTTAAGAGGAAATAGAAACTTTGAATAAGCAGAGAAACCACCACCCACCAATTCCAGATAAATTCCAATAATAATCCTCTTTTAGTCATTCCTGTGAGGTCCTTATACCTTGGATTCAAATATACCTCCATAAAACATTTTTCCCACTCCTGAGCAGCTTGCGTTTTAACTCAATCAGGTAGAGACCTCTGATATCCAAGGTTTCAAGTGAACAGGATGATTAGTTTTTAGTGTGGTCTTTGTCTATAAAAACTGGAGGAAGGGGAGGTTTTTCTGAATGCTTCTAATGACCATATAACCTTTCTTCTAACTCACCCTAAGTTCTTTCTTCTCTGGAAAAAAAATATAGATGCTGCTTATGATGGACAGACTTTAGGGTGGCCCTATCATCCCTGCCTCTTTGTATTCATGCCCTTGTATAACTCCTTCTTCTCCTGGGATCTGTGACTTGCTGCTAACAAACATGGCAAAGACAATGAATATTACTCTCATGGTTATACATATAAAAAATATAACCAGAGAAATAACAGAAATTTCAACTTTAGACATATCATTGATTTGACTGCATACATTGAGGACACCCCACACACTTTACAGAAATGCACATAAATACATGTATATAAATACAACCTCTGCATGGTTGTATTATATGCAAAGGTGATGGGTTGTCCCATCCATGATTATGTCACTTCATATGATACTCTCTCTTCGCTGATTGAAACTAAATCCTCTCCTTCAAGGTTTCATGAAGTAATGGACAAGTTGGAGAAACCCACTAGGCAAGAAACTGTGAGTGAGTTCTAGAAACTGCAATCGGCTTCTCAGATGTCAAGGGAACTGTGGTGAAAATCTGTGGAGGTTGTCTACTGATTGTTTTGAGAATCTTACTGAAGTCTAAAGCCAGGTGTCTAGCTAGCTGAGAATAAGGATGGGGAAGTAGGTTGGAGGTTTGAGTAGAAAAGATAAGGAGTAAAACTGTCATCCAGGAGATTGGAAATGAATTGTCTAAGGAAGTATTATGATTGATGTCAGGAAGCATTAAGCTCCACCTGAGGGTGACCATTAAGAATTTAATTTGAATGTATATTTTTTTCATGTATATTTTTCTACCTGTAGCCCGCTTATGTGCAGAGATACAAGAGGTAGGAAGCTGAATTTAACAAAGATTCTGCATTTGCTGAATAAGAATGATAAAGCTTGAGAACAGCAAGGGAGTTGAGGATATGTGCAAGGGAGTAATTATAGTAACGGACTGTGGAATCTCAGCTGGGCAGGAAGAAGGTAGGATATCAAAAGAGTGGAAGACATTGAAAAGGACTCCTTTAATTGAAGTCAAAACATTTCAGGGTCAGGATACCAGGTACACTGAGTAGGTAGGTCAGAGTGTGATGCAAGAGATGGCACTAAAGGGGGCTTCCAATTATTGATGACAAAAAGGCCTAGGTGATGGGCACGCAGTTTAGGTATGTGCACTTAGATTTTTCATTATTTAATTGTTGCCTTTCGTCTGCTTTCATTGTCATTTTAGTCCTTCCCTATGTGTGTGTAATTAAGTATTCACACATTAAGTGATGTCAATTAGATTTCATTCTACTGAGTTTGTTAATTCTGCATCTGTGTGATTTGGGTCCTCAATTTATTCTATCCATTTCCTTTTTTCACTTTATTCTCTTTTTTTATCATATCATCTTTGATGTTTTGTGTCTTTGAATTTATGTTATCCTTATTTTTCTAGTGCTCTTATAATTTGTGCGGATGATTTTTAAGTTGAAATACAATCTGCACACACGGGTGTATATTTATTTCAATCTGTTTTGACAAATATACACACCTGGATGATGCTCTTTAGCAAGATGTAGAATATTTAGTTTGTCCAGAAATAACCCTATGATGCTTCCTGGTCATTCACTCTTAGAAGGGACCACTGATCTGTCTGCATAGATTAGCTCTGCTCATTCTAGAATTTTATATAAAATGGAATCATGTAGGATGTTTCTTTTGTTTCTGAATTTGCACTCAGAATAGTGTGTCTGAGATTCATCCAGACAGCTCCATAGGTCAGTGGCTTGTTTCTTCTCAATACTGAGTGACACTCTGTTCTACTATGTATCCATTCTTCAACTGATGACAGTAGGCTGTTTTCAGTTTGGTGGGCGCCGTGAAGAATATGCTACGAATAGCCTTCTACAGGGCTTTTTTTTGGGGGGGGGCACACATTTTCATTTCTTTTGATAAATACTTACAAGTAGAATTTTCATGTCATAGGATAAAAGTATGCTTTTAAGAAACTTTCAAATAATTTTCGAAGTTTCAAAATTGCAAGATCTTGCTCTCCCATCAATAACGTATAAGAGTCTCAGTTACTCTGCATCTTCTCCAATATTTGCTATGATCAATCTCTTTCATGTTACCCATACTAGAGACTGTGTAATGAAATAATGTTAGGAAGGCATTGTTATTTTTTAAGAAACAGGGTCATGCTCTGTTGCCCAGGCTGGCCTACAGCAGCATCATTAAAGCTCACTATAACCTCAAATTCCTGGGCTTAAGCAGTCCTCCTAGATCAGCTTACCAAGTAGAAGAGACAACAGGTTCACCTTACCACATTTGGCTAACTTTTTATGTTTTAACTATTTTTAGGGATGGTGTTTCACTATGTTGCCCAGGCTGGTGTCTAACTCCTAGGCTCAAGAGATCTTTCTGCTTCATCCTCTCAAAGTGCTAGGATTACAGGCATGAGCCACAGTGCCCATCCTTATCGTGTTTTTAATTTGTATTTTCAAATCATTGATGCTGTTGATGAGAATATTTTTGTGCATTTTTGTCTATTCTTACATCTTCTTTTGTGCAATATATATTCAAATCTTTTGCCCATTTTTATTAGGCATTTTCTTTTTACTATTGAGTTGCAGAAGTTTTTATATATTGTGATATAGGCCCTCAATGATATAGTGTGGATATAGGCCCCCAATAAGATATGTGTTGTAAATATGTTCTCCAGTGTGTGGCCTTCCCATTAATTTTCTTCTTGGTTTCTTTTATGAGTAATGTTTTAAATTTTGGTGAAGTTCAATTTATTATTTTGTTAATTTAGGTTAATGTTTTCTGTGTGTCTTCTCTAAGACATCTTTCTATCCTCAGATGAAGACTTTTGCACCTTACGTTGTCCTCTAGAAGTGGTACAGTCCTAGTTTTTACATTTATGTCTGTGATCTATGTCAAATTAATTTATGCCATGTTGTGAGAGAGAGACTGGGCATCTCTCTTTACCACATGAAATTCCAGTTGTGCTAATGTCATTTGTTAAAGAGACTTTCCAATCCCCGTTAATTCCTTAGACATTTTATCAAAAATCATTTAACTGTATTTAAGTGGGTCTACTTGTAGGCTGTTTATTCTGTTCCAATGATCAGTTTGTCTATTTTTCATTTATTGACACACACTGTTCTGATCACAGTCACTTAAGTACAAGTCTTGAGGTCAGGTGAAATACGGATTCCACCTGTTATTTTGTTATGGTTTTTCTGGGTCCCCTTGCTCATGCCCATATAAATTTTGGAATTGTCTTGCCAATTTCTACAAAAAAGAAAAAGAAAACTCTCTACTTGGATCTATGGATTTGATTTAGGAGAATTACCATATTAACAATATATCTTCTGTTAACAATAACTCTTCTCATCTATGAACACAGGTACCTTTCTAGTTATTTAGGTTAAATATAATGTCTAGCAATATTTTATAGTTTTCTAGGTAGATTTAATGTCTTTTGTTCAATTTATCTCTAGATATTTTATGTTTGGGGATGTTTTATAAAGGGTACTTTTAAAAACTTTAGAACAATTTATGTTGAGGGGCCTAACATAGCCACACATGAACCCTTTCCTCCTCCTCCTCTCCTCCTAAAAAAAGACACAAAAGATGGGTTAGCCCCCTTCAAGTTGGCGCCAAAAGACCTTAATTAACCTTCTGGCCAAGCAGGTAGAATTTGCCCACCCCTTACAGCCCCATACAAAAGGAGTCTCTAACTGCCCCTGAGTGCAGACACCACCTTTGCACTGCGCAGGTGGGTCACTCTCCCCTTTCGATAAACCTGGCCTGAAAATCTCCATTTTGGTCTTGTCTCTGGGCACCATTGCTTACACCTGTCAGTTTAGATTTACAGAAAAAGTGCAAATATGGCACAGAATTCCCGTACACCCCTGACCCTGCTCCCCTTATTGTCAGTGTCTTTACGTTATCATGGTCACAACCATGAAACCAACACCCTCCATTTCTAGAAACCAAACTTTAGGCTTCATTCATTCTTCACCAGTTTTGAAGTATTTATTGACGTCTTTTTTTCTGCTCCAGGATATCGCATGATGCTCACTGTGATGTCTCTTGTCCTCTCTTCTCCCAGTTTCTCAGTTTTCCCTATTCGTTCAGGTTTTTTTGCTTTTATGGCCTTGACAGTTTTGAGGAATACTGGTCTTCTATTTTGCAGAATTTTCCTGAATTTTCTCACAGTTAGACAGAGCTTTGGGGCATCAGGGAAGGCTGCCGTAGAAGTGAAGTGCCCTTCTCACCATTTCCTATCAGAACTGCAGGCCATGAGTGTTGACCTCCGTCATGTGGTCGTGGCAGTGTCTGCCACGTCTCTCTGCTGTGAAGTCCTGCTTTTTACCTCTTTCCATGTTGGAAGTCTGTCACTTCTTAGAGGAGGTGCTATCTACATGGATTGTTTGTAATTCTTCTGTAAGGAAGATCTGTCTCTTCTCATTTATTATATTTACTTACTTAGATCAGCGTGGACTTGTGGAGTTTTATTTCATATTTGGGCACTATAATAAAATGCTACATTATTTATTTTGTTGCTCAGATTCTTCCAGCTTCAGCCATTTCAGGTCTGCTCCTAAGTCCCTTTGATACGCTGCCATTGGTTTTTTTTTTTTTTGAGGATTTCCTTACATAGCCCTGTAAGATGCTCCAGGTTTATTTCTGTATATATCCTGCACCTGTGCTAGAATCAGCCATTTCCCCCAAGGGGCCCTGGTTCCTTTGTTGGAACAGAGTAACTGAGATTGAGACTCTTTCTGTTGCTGTTTGTGGGTTCTCCCTCTGGACAGGCCGAGCAAATCCATGAATGTACACTAACACCCACACACAGACGTACCTACAAGGATTCCTGTAGGTATTCATTTAAATCTGAATTAAACTAAACGAGACTTCATGTCAATGTCTCTATCTCTCATCCAGTAAAAATGCTTCATTCCGCCTTTCATCCTTGTTTTTCTAGAACTTTCCTCTCCAACAGTGAGAAATCTGGCTTAGATAGTCTTCCATCCTTTGACTTCTTTGTTCAACCTGGACTTACTAGCCAGAAATCCCATGAGAAACAACTGTACCAGCTAGAGTGCATTGTGTGTATATGGTTGCTTTTGTCTTTAGCCTTCCAGTTTTCAGTTAAAATACTGCTTTCCAAAGTTACTTGGGTCAACTCCTGTCTCCCTCATCTCCTTCAGTGTGACTGTCATATATTTGTCACAGTGCAAACTTTATCCTGGGAGTACCTGAATCCTTTTTGTTTCATTTTCTTTTAATTTTTTACTTTGCATACATTAAAATTCACTTTTTGTGCTGTAAAATGTTACAGGTTTTTTGTATGTTCGCTTTGTAGAGACAAAATCTCATTCTGTTGCCCTGGACAGATGACCATAACATCATAGCTCATAGCAAACTCAAACTCTTGGGCTTAAGCAATCCTTCTGCATCAGCCTCCCAAGTAGCTGAGACTACAGGCACCCACCACAAGACCTCGCTAATTTTCCTATTTTTATTAGAGATGGGGTCTTGCTTTTGCTTGGGCTGGTCTCGAATTCCTGACCTCAAGTGATCCACCTGCCTTGGCCTTTCAGAGTGCTGAGATTATTTGAGTGAGCCACTGTGCCCAGCTATGTTATGGGTTTTGACAAATACAGAGTGTAGTTTATCCATTACTTCAGTGTTTTTCAAGCTTTTTTATATCACAGCACATTTGAACCTATAGTTACATTTGGTCCTGAATTAAACTAATTAACTTATAAACGAATAACCTATAAACTAAACTAATAAACTAATTATTAGTTTATTAATAATAATAACTAATTATCTTCATCCAAAAAATAGTAAAAAAAATATACTTACTGCACCTTGAAATTCTTTCAAAAATAATTTAATTAATGATTTTTAAAAATTTTCACGGCGTACATGTTGAGAATTACTTCCCTCCTCCTTTACCACGCACAACAGTTCTATTATTCTAGAGGTTCCCCCACCACAATCTTTTTGTAACTAACTACTGTCCCTTCTCCAAGCTCAGATTGCACAATACATAGCCTTTTCAATCTGCTGCCTTTCTCTTAGCACACACCAGAGGTAGTGCCATGTTTATAGATAAGCCATATTTTTATAAATGAGCAGCCCTGCAGAAAAACTTTTGTGACCATTGGAAAAGGAAAAACTTAAAACTCTATCTTATGTTTGTAGAATGTTTATAACAGTGTTTATCTGTGTCACTATTTATTATAATATTACATGCTACTTGATCCTACCAGCCATCCCAAGGGTTGGGAAAACACTTTTCAATAAAGAATCTGAGGTTCATGGAGCTCAGGTTACTTTTCCAAAGACATACAGTTGATCACGCCTTCTGGTACCTGAACTTACATTTTGAAGTTTGAGGCCTATGTTCTTTGCACCCAGTGCTTCTCCTCCAAAGTGCATAGGACCCCAAAGTGCCACAAACCCTTCTCAGTGGCCTGCCAAGTCTTGATCAATGAGAAAAATTATTTTAAGAACAGTGACCATGTACTTTATCTACATGAATCCTACCAAGTGAACATCAGAGGGGGAGGGGATGATACAGGAGAGGAGGAGAGAGTGAATGGGAACGATGCAAGCAGGTCAGCCTACCATTGCTTTGCGCTCAGGGAATGTCTCCAAAGACAGAAGACTGCTCTCCTTGTGGGGTCTTGGTGCCTGTCTGTGTCTCTGCAGTCCTAAGAATAATCCCACATTTAAGAACGCAAATGTTTTGTCCAATATGCCCCCTAAGTGCAGACCAACCTTGTCATCAGGGGCCCAAGAGAAGTAACCAAGGTCTTTTGCAATCCTGGGAGAAACTGGCAGTGCTTATTCCAAAAGGATGTACCAGTATTTTACAGGAGGTTTAAGTGATTTTTCAAAGGCAATTTTGTATATATGTTTTTTTTTTCTCTTATTTGCTGTTTTTATACCTTACACCCCACTTAAAATGCAACTGCATCATCTGTCATAGGGAAAGCATTGCACTCTGTGTACAGTCAACAGCCTTTGTGGAGACGCTGAGTAGTGTGAGGACAGTTCCCCAGAGACAGGGCATGAAAGACTTCTATTAATTCAGTCAAACTCTTTTTACCCAGTTAAACTCAGGAACATGGTATGATTTGTTTATTTTTGTGTTTGAAAGGGTTGTACGTTGTCAAACTCATGATTAAAACCAAGATACCTTTAGGCTTTTATGCCATGGCAGAAAGTACTGCGGGAGACCTAAGCCCATCTCCCGGCTTTGCAGGTGATTCTGAGATGACCTTGCCATTCATTTAACCTTGATTGTGTCTTGTCTATAAAATGGAAAGAAAGAAAAATGGTCAGCTTCATCCCCCACTGAGTTAAAGGAGGATTAAATAAATTGATGTCCTTTAGAAAAGCAAGTGTGGCATGCATATACACATAAAGGACAGTTGCTGGCTACAGTGCTGTTTGGCAGCAAGGCAGAGCAGAGAAAAAGCTTGGGACTATTGGGCAGATATGTGAATTATAAAAAATCACAAGCACCTGGTAGCTCTGTTATCTTTGCTCATTCTCTCCCACTAAATGAACAATTACTAAAGGGTTCCCTGGACTAGAATAAGGTCTCTCTGGGCATTGACGTGGCTGGGTTTTCTGTAATGTTCAGTCTGACTTCTTGCTTGCTGTCCTGGGGCAAAGAGGCCAGCTCTTTTCTTTTGCCTTTTGTTGCGGTCATTTCTCATGAATTTTGCCCACCATCCTACCTCCTGTGAGTCTCCAACTCCCACCTGGCCCCATGCACCAATTATGCTCCTCTTATCTCAGCAACAAACCAAACCACCTGCAGCCTGTGCCCTCACGAGCTATCCTTAATTTCTGCCAATAGGTGGTGCTAGAGAGACTCCTGCTTCTCCAAGTAGGTGCTTTGGGGGCAGAGACTGCTGGTTGTAGCTGCCATTCTTTTCCAGTGTTTCCAGAACCTTCTATGTTCCTAGAGGGGCCATCAGCAGTAGTTATGCCCCTTCTCTGGGAGCTAAGCACCAGTTCCTCCGCAGTTTGCCCCTTCTGTGGCATCCGTCCAGGTCTCCAGTGTTCCTTTTGTACTTACCAGCTCCCAGCACCTGAAGCATCAATTCCTATATTAAATCCTGCCTGTTTGAAATTCCTAGCATGGTTTATGTTTTCCTCATTGTATCTTGACTACAGTTGAAAATCCACTCTTGGCTCCGCGCCTGTGGCTCAAGTGGCTAAGGTGCCAGCCACGTACACCCAAGGTGGCGGGTTCAAATCCGACCCAGCCCGCCAAACAACAATGACGGCTGCAACCAAAAAATAGCAGGCGTTGTGGCGGGCGCCTGTGGTCCCAGCTACTTGGGAGGCGGAGGCAGGAGACTCACTTGAGCCCAGGAGTGAGAGGTTGCTGTGAGCTGTGATGCTATGGCACTCTACCCAGGGGGACAGCTTGAGGCTCCTGTCTCAAAAAAAAAAAAAAAAGAAAAAGAAAATCCACTCTTATTGCCCACAAATCTTTACCTAACAAATGCAATCAGTGAAACCTGAAAAAAAAAAAAAAAGAAAATCCATTCTTCTCCCAAGTCTGGTAGCATCTTACCCCTTTAGGAGATACTTCATTCAACACTTCACATGATTCTGTATGTTGAGGAAAACCTTCCGTGGATGCTGTTACAGTTTACAAAATATTGAATACCTGCCATACAGACCCACCCTTACCACAGGGCACTTCTTTAGCACTGCCAGGGGGTAGGACACAAATGCAAGGTGGTTGTTTCAGTACTCTGAGATAAAGTTTCAGTTTGATTTAGCTGTCACCTCATTCACCCAGCTAGCAAGTGACATTCATAACAACCAAACCTCAGTCACTTCCACAGTAACAGTCCCCTTTATTGGCTTCCTGCCATATGCTGGGGTTTACAAATGTGATTAGAAATTCTTGTAAGGTATTTTTCTCTGGTATTACTACTGTTTTCTGCCCATTAAGCAGCTATGCCCTCAAGGAAGGGAAAACCAGCAAAACAAATACAACAAAAGAGTCATATTTTTTAGCTTTGAAGTCCCAAATCTCAGGTTCTGGTCATAAACAAAAGATTTTTTTTTGTCTCAGGAATTACATATATAATATATGTAATATATTACAATATTACAATAAATTTGTTAACATATGTAATATATTATAATATTACAATTTTTTGTCTCAGGAATTACATATATTATATATGGAACATACATATTATATCATATTATATTATATATAATTTGTTTTTCTAACATATGTAAAATGATAATCATATCATATTATGTTATATATATACATAATTTGTTTTTCTAACATATGTAAAACCTGACCAACAAACAGCAGCAAACTGAAAACAACATTTACAACAAGAGTGTTTATACAGAGTGGCCATGAAGTTTGTGTGCAACTGAAACTAGTGTGCGATTTAAAATTGCATGCAAACTTTATGGCTATCCTGTATTTTTGGCTACTCTCTTCTCTGGTTTGCTTGGGGAATAGGGCTCAAAGTAATCACCATTTTAGACGTGAGGTTTAAAAACCAGACACTAAGGAACAAGCCGATCACCTCATTTACCCAGCTAGCAAGTGACAGATCGGTGGACCCTCCTTTACTGCACACACCGGTCTCGTGAAGCCTGACAGTCCTTCTCCCCAGTTCCTCGCTGCCCCACCATCTGCAGCATCGTTGAAGCGACGTGGCTGCCCCTGTCAACCTGGAACAGAGAGTTTACCCCTGGTTTAGGAAGTTCGGCCTCTGCCCATGACTTCTGCTCTTCATGAGTTTCCCCTCCCCTGAAGAAGAAAGTTATTTTCAAACCTCCATCTGTTTTGTGTTTAACGTGCAGAAAGGTTGCACATTTTCAGGGACCTTGTTCATCGGCAGTAGATTGTACAACAGTTTATTACAGGAGTGGAGGTTTTTATTGCTGGCCTTTGTTGAGTTGCCAACTGGGAGAAAGAACATAACGTGCCTAGTGGTCCCTATCAGGAAAAATGAGAAAGCATTAAATACCAGTCAAATCGTCAAGCTTCAAAAGCTGGTCTCAAATCCAGAGATGCCTGGAGCATGGCTGGTGAGGAGGGGTTTTCTCATTAATACTATTTTTACATCCTTAATTGTTTTTCAAGTCACTTGTGTCCCAGGCAGTATCTGAAGCATTATGTGAGAAGCATCAATGGTGGAATAAATGTTTAACAGAGAAAGACTCAGGCCTGGGGCAGCAAACCAGAGCCCTGGGAAGACCTTAACATATATATTTTAACTGCATTATAATGCTGAGGGCATCAGCCAGGCAGATACTTGTTTGAGACTTCCTGGCCTCTTTCCTTTCCTGGAGAAAAGGAACATCCACATCCCCTGCCTGGTGAGGATGAGGAACCACAGGACAGGCAGAGGAGTCGAGAACTTCCATAAAGCATCATAGGAAATGTTGTATCAGAACAATTTCAACTGTAACAGGCCAATGCCAAAGGTAATGAATCACTCCTGCACCTTCCATGTTTCCCAGAAGCTCACACCATCACAGAGGCCTCCAGATAAAAGTTGGTGGAGACCTCAGGAACTCTCCAGTCTAACAGTTCTCTGCCCAGGCTGCACACCAGTGCGAATTAAATAACATCTCTTAGGGTGGGCAAGGAGGACACTGAGAGAGACTCTAGTATGCTGCCTGGGTTGAGAATCATGCAGCTAATCCAGTACCCTAAATTTATTGGTAGAGGAAATTGACCCTCTAGAAGTTACTGTCCACAATACCTGATCCACAGCATATCGGTTCCCTTTTCCAGCAAGGTGTTTTTCTTACTCTCTTTCTGCAACTCTATAACCTCAGATCTCAGATCCCTTTATCTATAAAAGTGACACATTAAAACCTAACTCAGTCCTCTCTTAGCTTGTGCACAAATCCTGGGCAGTAACTTGTACTAGCAGCTCAGGGTCCCCAGGGAATGTGAAGGAGATGGTCTTGACCACAGAAAAAGGGAGCTGACGGTTCCTTTTGTTCTCTAGATCAGTGGTTCTCAACCTTCCTAATGCCGCAACCCTTTACTACAGCTCGTGTGGGTCACAACCCAGAGGTTGAAAACCGCTGCTCTAGACGATTCGTGAAGGAAGTTAGGATGTGGGCCTTAACCACCAAGCAGATTCAACTTCGTTCTCCCTCGTTAGTCTGTTACCAGGAACTTTGCCTGTTTGAACAAAACAATCCTACTCTCTACCTGCTTCCTGGTATGACTCTGAATGGCACCCCCATCAATTGCAAAAGTGTTCTAAGTTAGACGTTAAATTGCACCATCACCCTCCTCTGGGTTTGTCCCACCAAAAGTACTGCACACACTGTCAGTGAAAGGTCTGTTTTCAGGCTGAGAAGCCCAAGGCTTTTTCCAACCCACAGGGCACTTTCTAATTGTGCTCTTGCTGGGAGTCTGATAAACAATGTGCTCCATCTGATAGGCAGCTCAGACCCAGGGGGACATCAGTAGCCTTGGACTTCTCAGCTTAATAGCCCTGGCTTTAATGCCACTTAAATCAGAATGTAAGCACCGAAAGAATTTCAGGAATCCAATGATATAAATTGTATTTTTAGAGCCGTGAATGACTCGAGCGAGTGAAACAGTGCAATGACTAAAGATAGCTCTCTTTGGTTTTCCCATGATTTATCACAAGCGGGTTCACAGCAGGTTAAAATAATTGAATGCTGTGATAGCATACATACTGGCAAGGATTTTATGAGCAGTCATTCATAACATATTTGTCCCAAAGCATAATTTCCATGATAGAACTCTGATTCACATGCAATTTTTTTGCACCGACGACACAGTTGAAATAACTCCTTCGTGGAGGCTGGCTACATTTTCACAACGTCTGGTCCCAAGCTAGAACTTCGGGAAAAGGGATCAAGGAAATGACTGTGCCACCAAATAAAATGTAAGTAAATGCCCACAAAATGCTCCCGCTTATTGGAGGATGAAGAGTAATGTTCTTTATGAGATGGTTGTGACTCGGAGGCTACGCTCAGAGACCCTGCCTGCATCACACTCCTGTTTTTTCTTCTCCTACATTGCTGGCTTTCCACTTTTCTCTAATGTACTTTTCTTCTACTTTTTGGCTGTCTTTCCCCACCCCTGGCCCAGGCAAACAATTTTTCCACTCTGTAATATGCTACAATATAGGGATAATTAACAAAAAAGATTCCACGGGGTCATTGTGCAGGATAGAGATGGGGAACACGGGGGTAGACGTGGGCCCCAAACTCGGCTGTGTAAGAAAGGCAACTTTTAAGATTTTTTTCTGTAACTCTATTCAGTTTCTATTTTGAGTCTTAATTTGGCTTCCTCATGGAGATATAATCTCAGTCAAATGGGCTTGTCCTCAGCTAAGCCCTGAGGAGGACACGGGACCCCTGCTGTCCACTGCCCAGCTGGGCTCTGGACAGGTGGTAAGTGCTCAGCTCCTTCCTGGGACTCCACCATCATGTGCATTGGGTTTTCCTGGCTTCCCTGGCTCACCTCCTTCTCACATTTGAAGGGTCTTGTCTGCTCTGGAGAAGAAGTTCCCCAGCTTTCCCTCTAATCGTCCCAATCTTTGGTTTATAACCAGAACTTGGTTATAATGTGTGACCCAAAAGCTAAAAACATGATTCCTCTGTTGTCTTTGTTTTGCGATTTTTCCCTTCCCGGAAGCTTCACAGAAGGCCTAGCAGCCTAATGGGGAGAAAATGCAGGAAATACAAGGGGAACATAGAGGCGAGTATCTTCCCAGAATTTCCCAGCACATGTGTCAAGCACCAGGAAGAAGGCCTGGCATATGGCAGGAAGCCAGCAAAGGTGACTGCTCTCCTTACACAGAAGTTCACAATCTGGGTCTATGTTTCCCGGCTCTGTGCCCTTAGACGAGTTGCTGAAGCTCTCTAGGCCTCAATTCCCCCATCTTTAAAATGGGGATTGTAAGAGTGTTTCCCTCATATGTGTATAAAGTGATCAGTGAATTGATCATACTATTATTATTATTATTACCACTTCTCCAGACTTCTGTCCCTTAAAGCCACTAGCTTAGCAGTATCCATGACCATGATGGTGGTGTTGTCATTGGCACACAGAGTGCAAAAGGAGGTGAGCATATCGCATCTAGCATTTCACAGGGAAAGAAAGGCATGCTGGTCTCAAGTCTGAGGCTGGGCTGAGTGTCCGGGAGATGCAACCCTCTGCATAAAATCTGGATAGAATGCTCCTGAAGGGTGGTATGGGAAGGAGTCAGCTGTCCTGAAGGGTGGTATGGGAAGGAGTCAGCTGTCCTCAGTCAAGGCAGTTCTGAGGTGCTGGCCTGGAGACACAAGTTCTTGAGGAGCTAGAATCTGAACTGGAAGAGAAATCCATGCTTCCAATTCAGGAAACAAGGAGACAGAGGAGAAGGATGAGCAGCAAACTCCAAGTAAGGCTGGCTGGGTTGGCATGAGGGATAATGCCTGGTTGACCATGACAGGCACTTGCTGGAGAACAGGATGTCCAGCAGGCCTCTCCTGAGAGGTGAGGCCAGCTTGGGCTGTTGCTGAGGGAGGTACTGGTTCTGTGAGCAGGACTAAGCAAATCTCATTCCCCAGCCCATCAAACTGATGAATGCAAGAATGTGGAGACCTCGACCCCTCCACCTACCTACCTACCCCTTCGCTCCCAATCTGGTCAACGTCCCTCTCAACCCACAGTTCCAGGACAAATGAGTCTGAAAGGGACAGTGGAAAGGATGTCCTATCAGGAGTCAAGAGATCAGGACTCCAGACCCAGTTACTAACCAACAAACCTGTGACCTCAGAGAAATTCCCCCACTTCCTTAGACCTTAGGAACAGGGGACCACACAGGAACAGGGCAGTGTGGCGTTGTTGTGGGTGTGGGAGCCAGAGAAACATCCCTGTGATTCTTGCCTTTGCCACTTACTACTGGCTGCAGACCAGCTTATTTAATCTCCCTAGGCTCCAATTCCCTCATGTATGAAGATGGGGATAAGAATAGCACAACTCTCATAGGATTATTTTGAAGATTAAATTCAAGAGTATAGGAGCCATGGTCAGCACTATTGTGAAACACTGTAAATATTCAATTGACATGGCCAATATCACTCAGTGGAACTTGGGACTCAAATAGGTCAGGGGAGTTGAGGTGGTTGCGTGGGAGAGTTCAAGGCTGTAGACCCCCCTTCACTCCAGAAGAACAGTGTTCTCTCTCTTTTTTTGTTTTTGTAACAAAATTGTTTCACACTAAATAATAATAACAATAAAAAAATAATAATGTTCTAAGTCCCTGTACTAAGTAAGCCAAAAGCTTACAAACATTTTCTGTAACGGGCCTGATAGTAAATATTTTAAGCTTTGCTAGTCACCTGTGGCCAGCATATGCCTCTGGTTTCATTAGAGTCGGAGCTGGGGTTCGGCTGAGATAGAGAATGAGAGCGTTTATTACAATGTGATTATAGTAATAATAATAATGATAATGATAATGTAACTATTCTAACACAGAACTCTCCACTACATGCAAGGAACATCTCAGTGACTAAATA
The DNA here is from genome assembly GCF_000181295.1 of Otolemur garnettii. Taxonomy (NCBI): domain Eukaryota; kingdom Metazoa; phylum Chordata; class Mammalia; order Primates; family Galagidae; genus Otolemur; species Otolemur garnettii. The sequence continues at coordinate 6,579,080 of NW_003852441.1, read as the reverse complement.
TAATTAAAATTTATTTCTCCTGTGACCATACCATGTGGGCTAGGGACCCAGATCTATTCCACATAGTCTTTTGGGGACCCAGAAATCTTTCCATCTAGTGGCCTCTTCATCTCCTAAGGCTGCAGAAACCTCCTCTGAATGGGCGGTAAGGAGAGATGGGCCCACATTCAAGAACCATGTAAAAACTACTCTTCGCTCAGGGGCTGTCCAATACAGACCTGCAGCTGATTTTGGCTTGCAGGCCAGAGTTTGCCCACTCCTGAATCAGACCATCTCCTATGTCCCCTCTGAAGATGAGCCACTTTTCTGTGATAAAGATCTTACTTTCTCCATCAAAGTAGCCTCGCTCTTCTCTCTATAACATCTCCTACTATCTTTCATGTGATAATATTTTTCATATTTACAACTATTGTCAGATTAAGTGTTTTTTGTTAAATTTTATGTGTAATATTACACAGAGTTCTTTTGGAACGTTTTTCATGAAGGTGGTGCATTGATTTCCTAGAACTGCCGTAACCGAAGTACCACTAACTGGGTGGCTTAAAACAATAGCAATTTATTCTCTCAGTCTGGAGGCCAGAAGTCTGAAAGCGAGTGTCAGCAGGGTTGACTCTCTTGGAGCGGGAAGTGGATCCATGTTTTTCCCCAGCTTCTGGGGATGGCCAGGATTCCATGGTGTTCCTTGGCTGGTAGACATACCCCCCACCCCCAATCTCTGCCTTCATCTTCACACGGCGTTCTCCTTGTGTCCCTGTGGCCATCTTCTTGTTGGACTACAGCCCACTCTGACAACCTCATCTTAACTTGGTTAAATCTCCAAAGACCCTACTTCCAAATAAGGTCACGCTCCCAGGTCCTGGGGATTAGAAGTCTGACCCATCTCCTTTGCAGACACAGCTCAGCTGATCACAGATGATGGCAGCACATGGTTGCCTGTTCATGTTAGATGTGATGAGGACAGCTGTCCCCTCACCCTGTGTTGTGGCAGAAAGGTGTCTAAAGTGCTTCATTTTTATTCCTCATTGCAAATTGCAGAGAGAACAGTACTCTGAATGCTGCCACCTTGAAGAATGTAGAGTTTTCCGTTTAATAAAAGTTTTTTTGTGGACATGGAACAGTGAACTAGAAAATGTTGCACATTCTGTTCCCTTCTTCTATGCCCAACTTATAAATGCTACATTCAAAATACCAGAGCAGGGTGGCTTGTGGTTACTAACAAAATTAAAAATAAAATAAAAAAGCCCCATAACATCCATATCGCCTTCTGAGGGAATTAGATTTTGGTTCCCTGGATTAAAAAAAAGAAGAAGAAGAAGAAGAACTTTCTGGTGAATTCTCACCCCTTTCTTCAGGGGTCAGGATTTGCAAATTACTACCAGCTGAGTGTAACGCTGTCCTATTTTGAAACAGATGACTTAGACCACTGAACCATCACAGGAACTGAGGTTTATTTTCCCCTACTTGGTTTAAGTCACAAAGATCCAATTTGCAAAGAAGAGAAAAGTAGCAAAATATCTTTTTGCTGATCTCACCTCGCCTCTGCTGGTTGAAGACTACAAATATCCACAGAAGGCCTCCAGGACTCCAGTACCACCTCCAGTACTCCACAGAAGGCCTTAAACCTCTGTCCCGAAGTTGCACAGTGCATCTGGTCTTTGCACCTCCACAGCGGCACCTGCCATGGGACTTAGCTTTCCTCCTAAAGTGCAAAGGTTTTGAAATCTTGGTCAGGTGCAGTGATTTTCAACTGATGTGCCATGAGAGGATCTGAGGTTTGCTATGGAAATTTTTGAAGATCATTAAGTAAATTGTTTTTGAAAGAAATTCAAAGCACAGTAAGTAAATCCTTTTTCTAAACTCTTTTTTTCAATCAACATAATTTGAGTGTGCTGCAGAAGTTTAACTGTAGTTTCAAGTGTGCCATGAGAAAAAATGGTGGAAAAACACTGGTCTAGTGGCTCAAGGGAAGAGAGAAACTTGAAATGTTAGAAAACAAAGGAAAAACTTAGGAGTGAGTCCTTTAAGAACCAGGAAGGATTGGCCACAGAAACAAATCAAAGTGGTCTAGGTCCTGCGTAGGAACATGCCAGCCAGGACCGTGAGGACCTCTCTTGGGACTGAGCATCAGGCCTGGCCCTCCTTTGAGTGTACCTACGAGTGATCATATGCAAAGCTGTTAGCATCAGGCAAGCCGCTTAACATCTCTATGCCTCTGGCTTCTCATCTACATGAAAGGACCTTCCTCATAAAACTATTGTGGGAATCAAACATGTTAGTCTGCCATAGTGTTCCTTAAATCTCTCAAATTTATCCCATGGGAATTGTCGTAGAGTAGCTGTGGGTTGCAGCCTGGGAATCTGTATACTGACTGAACACAGTTAAGAAATTCTTATTTCCAGGGAAAGACAGTGCCGTAGCAACTTGAATGGCCCAGTGAAGAGTATTTTTATCCTGCTACTTTCATCACCATGAACATTAACTTCATCATCAACACTGTCACTATCACCAGAAATGCTACTTAGAGATAACGTCAGGGAAAAGATTCGGCACTGTGGGCAGATTCTGTAGCGTAATTGAATCGGTTATCTAGACTCCGGTCTGAGATGAAGTCATTTTCACTATTTGCACAACCAGTCATCTTACGGCCAACTCCTATTCACTCCCAGCTGTATCTCAAGGTAATTGTTCCAATTTGACTGCCATTTAGGTGAAGAGGAACGAACTTTAACTTAGAACAAGAATTTGAGTCTTGTCCTACCTCTCCTCTCCCCTCCCTTCCCACTCCATTTCTCTATAAGTCAAATCTGTCAAGGGTAGAACATAAATGTCTTAGCTCAATAATCAAGTAAATGAGGTGAAAGCTATGTTGATTGCTTTGATCTAACCATGTCAGATTGTATATTAAAGAAAACAACACACTGTACCCCACATATGCATAAATGTATTCATGATCTATGTGTATTTGACTTAATATAAAAAAAGAATTTGAGTCTTATAATAAATTCAGTGACCATAAATCTGATCCATGATTAATTTCCAGTTATGAAGTGCTAATTTCCACATTTTGACTGAGGCACCTCAAAGAAGGAAAGAATAAAGAGGTCATTGCTTTCAGGGGCATTAAAAAAATTCTCCTTATCCAGTAATTTCACATAGGGACCGGTGCTCCTTTTAACTATTCAAACTACTGTTATCCGCTCTTCTTAGATAACCAAGGGCAATGCTTTTTACAAACTCACCAATCGCTTTAAGGGTTCTCAAAACTCCTTATAATCCCTAACACACATTTTAATAATTTTCTGTTTTCTGTGATGTAGTTTTCTTGGATTTCCCCAGTACCCACACCTGACTCCTAGGAAAAAGAAGCCAACTTACGCAATTCAGTGTACTTACTTCAGTGCCTGGCATAGAATTTCTTTCCAATGTATCAGTGAGAAGATTCATGAGCTGACAGTATCCGGTTTCTTAACTGAAGGTTCTTTGTTTGGGGTACACTTGTCTAATCAGTTGACTGCTGCTGTCTACTTCTTTACATACTTGTTGCTAAAATAATAGAAGAATGTGCTAAGGGGGTCCCACCTTAAGACGGTACCTAGTCCAGACGACCTTGAAATAACGGAATTTGCTTTTCCAAGGGGTGCCATCTCTTATGCAGAAAGAATGAGCATGGAACTATGGTTGGGGGAAAAAGAAGTAACTATTTTTAGTTGGGCCTCTGGAGCAAAATAGTCATGTAGATCTCCCAGAGGCTAGACTGGACCATGTAGAAAGTTTTACTGAGGCCCAGCTGCCACACCTGTGGCCACCAAAGCACAACACCAGGTGTCAAAACTTACTACTCTAGTTAAGTAAAAGCTACACTCTGCAGTGCCAAAGAAAAAGCACCCACAAAGACAGTGATGAAAAGCTTATTTTAGCTAGCCTACAGTAACTCTGTAACAAAGCGTTATGCCTAACACAATTAATATTTATTTCTCCCATCAGTGTACCACATAGAGGAGAGGCCAACTTCACTGTGTTTCGGGGATCTAGAATTCCATCGAATGTCTCCTCCATCTTTGAGGAGGACACCTCTGGATGGAAGGAAAGAGATATCATGGAGCAATTTTTAGGTTGAGATGGACACATTCAAGAACTCAGCCGCAGGACAACTCTAATTGTAAGAGAGTCATCTCCCTTTGTGTCCAGGAAAGAAAGAGCAATGTCTTAAAGGACACCTCACTGTTACAGATAATAGTGCCGTCCCCCACACCTAGAGAGTAGCTGGCTCAAACCACTTACTCAAGGATGCCATGGAAAGCACTGTGTCCACAAAAGGGAAATGAAAGACCATGTTTGGAGGAAGACAGAGAAAATGAATTCCCACAAATCCTGAACATTCAGTTCTAGTACAGATGTCCCATAGGTGTCCTGGAAACTGAATTGTTGGATCAGAATTCTACCTGATCTACGGTAGCAGAATTGGAAGGTTGTGGACACAGGGCAGATAAAATTTCTTTCTTCAGATAGCAGCCAGTTCAAAATCCGTGTTCTTATTGTAATTTCTCCCTGTTTCCACTTCCCATTTTGTACACAGGCACAGCTCTAGAAGCAAGAACTACTGCCCCTGGGATATATACGTCATGCTAAGGGCATGGGCTTCCAAGGTTCGATTTTGGCCTTGTCATTGTCCCCCTGTGGACTGTGTCTTCAGTTCAGACAATGGTGATGGCTGATAGCCAACATCAACTCTTATTCAATGTCAGGCTCCATCCTAGGCACCTTACAATTGTTGCCTCTGTATTTCCTCAAACATTCTGTGCAGTAGGTCTTTTTATTTTTTGCACTTTATGTCTTTGGAAATGGAAACAGAAAGAGGTTAGATAACTCGTCCAAGGTCACACACTCATCTCAACCAAGTTCTCAACAGCTTTAGTGCCAAAAGTTGAACATCCCCTAAGAGTTTTTAAATGAAAAACATAGATAAGCATGATTGTGCCCTCAATTATTATTTTTTTTCTATCAAAAATAGAGCTTTTAAGTTTATTTAAGCAGCAAAGCATAACACTACTGTTACCATGGAATTACATTTTTGAATGTTTAGCTCAAGATGCAAACATATAATTTCCTACATATGTGTGAGCACCTTTACCACCAGTCCTAACAAGAAATGTTAACCCTTTCCTTCTGAACTTTAAAACAATAAATAAAACAGGAAGTTCTGTTCACTTTCTCATTTATGCTACTTTTAAATTCTTCTGCTCTTTAGACTTTTACTTTATTGGAAACTTACAGCATTACATTGCCGAAAACCTCAGAAAAAGATTTACCTCCTTTGTTTCCACTTTCTATTGATCCCCTCTTAAATTTTAAATCCTTGTAAAATTGTTCTTCCTCAAGAAAAAAAATAATCAGAGCACATTCAAATGCCTTATGTATTCTCATTATTTTTCTTCCATTGAGAGTAATTTCCTCCGTTGGCTGGTTATTTTTACCTGCTTTATGTCTCTCTGCCTTTTGACCCATAACGGCTTCCAGGCTTCCGATTAGTTATATCCAGTGGGAGTGCCTTGCTCCAGACCTTCTGGGGGTAAGCAGTAAGTGTTTCATCATTACTTACAGTGATAGGTGTAGAGATTTTTTAAGATGTCCTTTATCAGATTAAGAAAGCTGACAGTTGGGCGGTGCTGTGGCTCAAAGGAGCAGGGTGTCAGCCCCATATACCAGAGGTGGTGGGTTCAAACCTGGCCCTGGCCAAAAAAAACTGCAAAAAAAAAAAAAACAAAAAAGAAAGCAACAGTTACTATCATGAATGGGTGTTGGATTTTGTCACATGATTTTTGGTATCAGTTGATTGTGTATTTTCCTATTAAGACTGCTAGTTTGGTGGATTACACTGATTTTTGAATATTGAACTAGCCTGATATTTACAAGATAAACTCTGTAGAATCGTGGCATATTCTTCCTTTTGCATATTGTTAGATACTATACACCTTTTTAAATTTAGTATTTTTGCATCTATGTTCATGAAGAATCTCCCGTCCTCTCTCCCTCCCTCCCTTCTTTCCTTCCTTTCTTTCCTCTCCCTCCCTCTCTCC
>NW_003852441.1:6527685-6572026 GCF_000181295.1 Otolemur garnettii | reverse complement strand
CTCCCTCCCCCTCTCCCTCCCTCCCTCCCTCCCTTCCTTTCTTTCCTCTCCCTCCCTCTCTCCCTTACTCCCTCCCTTCTTTTTTTCCTTCCCTTCCTCTGGTTTTAGAATCAGACTAATGATGATCTCATAGAGTTAAAAACTGTTTTATCTTCCTCTACATTATAAGAATTGGTATTATTTATTTTAAAAATATTTGATAAAAATTTCCAGTGAAATCATCTAGGCCTGGAAATTTCTTGTCATAAAATTTTAAACTATAATTTCAATTTTCCTAGAAGTTACAGGACTATTTAAGTTATCAATTACATTTTGAGTGAGTTTAGGTTATTTGTGGTTTCTAAGGAATGGATCCTTGGAGCACCTACTTGTCAAAAATTTATGGGTAAAATTGTTCATAATACTCCCTTATTATTTAATGTTGATGGGAGCTGTGGGGATATTCTTTCTTTCATTCCTGATACTGGTGACTTGTTTCCCCCCTCTTTTTGTCTTTGTTATTATTGGTAAAAGTTTACTGATTTCATTGATCTTTTAAAAGAACTAGGTTTTGATTTTTCTATTTTCTCTATTATTTAGCTATGCTCCATTTCCTTTATTTCTGTCACTCTATTTATTCTTTCTTTCCTTCTTTTCTTCTTCTTTGTAGAGTAGAAGCTTATATAGCATATTTTAGGCATTTCTCTTCTAAGTTAGCATTTTAATGTTATAAATTTTCCTCTAAGCATTTGTTTAGCTATATCTCACAAATTTTGGTGTGTTTTATTTTCATTTTTGTTTAATACAAATAATTTTTATAATTTGCCTTTCTTTTTGGCTCATAGATTATTTAGAAGCATGTTTAATTTCCAAGTAGTTGGAAATTTTTTCTTTGCCCTTCCTGTTATCCTGTTAGTGATTTCTACCTTATTTTCATTATGGGTCAAAGATTATATTTTTATTTTATTAATTTATTTGCATAATTTTAATTATTTTTCATGTTTGTTTTATGAAGTGGGGTATGGTTTATCTTGTTGGCTCTTCCATATACTTTTCAAAAGAATATGTAGTCTACTATTGTGGCTAAAATTATCTATAAAGGTCATTTAATCTAGTTGTTCAATTCTTCTACATCAGTTCTATATATTACTAAGAGAGGAGTGTTGATATTTCCAAATATAATTGTGGATTTCTTTTATTTCTCCTTTCTCAACATATTTCTAAAGCCCTGTCAAGAGGTACATATACATTAAGGGTTGATATGTTTTTATGGTGAGGTGGTCCTTTTATCATCATAGAACATCTCTCTTTATCCCTGATAACTTTATTCACTCTGAAATCTATGTCTGGTAATATAGATCTTCTTTTGGTTAGTGATCCCATGGAACATCTTCCCCATGAATTTAGGGTTAACTTACTTATATCATTATATTGGATATGACTTTCTTATAAATAGCATATGATAGGATAATTTTAAAAATACATTTTGACAATTTCTGTCTTCCCTTTGGTATATTTAGATCATTTACATTTAGTATAATTCTTTACATGTTTGAATTTAGGTCTATTATTATTTGTTTTCTGTTTAGGCCCTGGTCTTTGTTTCTCTATTACCGTTCTCTGTCTTCTTTTGGGTTTTTTAAAGCATTATCATTCCATTTCAACTTATTGATTATGTTTTTCACTCTATCTCACACACATATTTCTCTCTCTCTTTCTGGATGTGTGTGCAGATGATCATGACTTAATTTTTACCCCATCCAGTTTTACAGTGATATGTTAAAATTTACCACAATGTAGGTCCTTTTATATTGTAATTGTCTTATATCTATACATATTAAATACCCCATCAAACAATGTTATCATTTTTTGGCTTTAGCCATTGAATACATTTTAAACTTAAGAGGAGAGTAATCTATTATATTTATCCAGCTGTTCACTGTTTGAAATTTCTCTCTAGTTTCCCTTTCCTTCAGTTGAAATGGTGTCACTTAACAATTCATTTAGATCAGATCTCCTGCAATTTGTTCTGTCTCTTAACTTTACCTTTGTTTGGTCTTCACCCCTGAAGGAATGTTTTTTCATATATTGACCACTCAGATGATAAAAGTTCTTTTCTTTCAGTACTTTAAAATGTTCCACTGCTGGGCGGCACCTGTGGTTCAAAGGAGTAGGGTGCCAGCCCCATATGCCGGAGGTGGTGGGTTCAAACCCAGCCCTGGCCAAAAAAAAAAAAAAAAGAAAAGAAAAGTTCCACGGCCTTCCTGATCCATAGTTTCTGAAGAGAAATGTATACTCACTGGAATCATTGTTCATCTTGAAGTTTTATGCCATTTTCTCTGGTTTCTTTCAAGATGTTTTCTTTGTTTTTAGTTTTCAGAAATTTGATTGGATACCCCCCAAATATGCATTTCTTTAATTAATCCTGTTTGAGTCCACAGAGCTTCTTAAATCTCTAGGTTTATGTCTATTGCCAAACTTGGGATATTTTTTTGTCTATTGATTTTTCAACTTCTTTTTTTCTGCAGCAAACTTTTTCTCTTTTCCATTTAGGACTACCACTACCCCAAAGGTCCTTGTTTTCTTTTTTCAATCTTTTTTCTCTCTTTTGCTTGACAGGATACTTTTTACTGATTTGTTTCTATCTTTTTTCTATTTAATGATATCTTTAGATTTCATGCAATTCTCAACTGGTAGACAAACTTATTTTAAAATTTGGTTGGAAAAAAAATTTGGTTGGAAAGGTAAAGGAAAAAGAGCTACAATAACTAAATGAATAATATTGAAAAGAAAACTAAAGTTGGAAAAATCACAGTATCCAACTTCAAATTATATTAAAAGTCTACAATAACCAAGACTATATGTAGTATTAGCAGAAAGAGAGACACGATGATCAATGGGATATAATAAAAGTCTAGAGTAGACCCTTGCAAACATGGATAATTAATTTTTGACAAAAGCATCAAGGCAATCAATGTAGAAAGGACAGTCTTTTCAACAAATGGTGGTGAAAAAAACAAGAAAATAAACCTCTACCCCAAACTCACACACCTTATACAAAAATTAATTGAAAATGCATCACAGATCTAAATGTTAAGTGTAAAACTATAAAAATTTTAGAAGAAAGCATAAACAAAAATATTCATGACTTTTGATTAAGTGAAGAGCTCTTAGATAACACCAAAACTATCATTCATTGACAGTCTTGCATGGACATAGACCCGTATTTTCACTTTAGCTTTTCTTTGAATAAAAGATATTTAAATGCATTTAGATGATTCATATTAAGCTGGTTGGATATTGTGGTGTTTTAGACCACTGAGTATACAAAAGAGAGAAACAGAAACAAAATATTGCTGTTCTTCTGTTTTGTTTTGTGAAATTTGAAATTAGTCAAATTTAAAATAAATTACTGGACTGTGAAAATTAAAAAAAAAACCATCATCCATTAAAGAAAAAACATCATAATATGTTGGAATTCATCAAACTTTAAAATTTTGCTCTGAGAAAGACACAAAAGATGGCAAGCTACATACATGAAGAAAATATTCTAAATATTTTAATATTTTAATATTAATGTTTAATATTAGAAATATTAATATAAATATTAATATTTAATTTTTAATATTTTAATTATTCATTATTAAGGCAACGTATCACTGAAGTAAAAGTAAGCAAAATATCTGAGTAGACACGTCACCAAAGGTAATATACAGAAAGGAGAAATAAGCAAATGAAAAGACACTCAACATCATAGTCATTAGGAAAATTCCAACTGGAAACCAGATCATTTAGATTCAGATGCTTCACCACATTAGAATTCCACTTACAGAGAAAATCGTTAGTATCAACAAGTGCATGTACTAAAATACTGAACACAAGCATTCAGAAGAGCTGTTAATCAGGAAGAGAAAGACAAACTCAAAGTTGGTTACTCAAAGAGGGGCAGGTGGGGACTGGTGCTGGCAGCTTCATTTATTCTAGAGAATAAAGCCCAGAGGGTTTGGTAAGGACCTGAGTCAAAATGCCTTGCTCAGATATCAGCATATAGGTAAGATATATGAGTACTTGTCAAAGGGCTCTTCCAACAAAAATTGATTTTATTATAAAACTATGGCACCTTCTGAAGCCAAGTTCTCTGGAGGTGTCTGCTAGGGTCTTGCATTATGGACAACCTGAGCATATGTTCCTATGCAGGAACAAAGAGAAATAGCTCTCCGAGGAGGGCAAGTGAGGACCCCAATAAGTTCCAGCACATCTACTGCATGATCACATATAAAGCCTCAAGAAGTTCAAGAAGAAAAAGTCTATAAAAGAAAGTTAATGACTAGTAAAGACATTTCAGATAGTTTCCATTTTCTCACCTATCTTCTTCACCAAGAAAGCTAGAAGTTTTATAGCTGTATAAGCCTACTTGTGTGGGACATGTATAGTCCTAAAACTCTTTGGCAAATGATATGTCTAGTGCGCCATAAATTATATCTTTACCTGCAGCAGCATCAATTTCACAGCACAACTGTGCATGTATATTATCAACCAAGCCTTTTGTGTCTCCCTTGGCTGGAATTCATTAACAGCTACGTAGAGGTACGTTAGCTGAAGGGGAGGCATACGGTACCTACAGAGATAATTCCTCTGCCTTCTAATTTTCAAGAAGAGAAAAAAAGGTTGCATTACTTTCTTAATTGTAATATATACTGAAAAGCCTTCTTAGCAGGAAAAGTAAAAGTCTTCCTCTCTCTTTCTTTTTTAAGTCTAAATGAAATTGATTCCATATGTTTATAAAATCATAAAGGGAAGTTTTATGATGTAAGTACTTCCCACGATTGAGCATTTTCCTTGATAACTCGTATTTACCATAACTCATCAGGAGAGTGGCCGCTTGGTTTGACAGGAGGACCCAGCCACCTGATGAATGTTTCTGAACAAGCCTCCCATGAGAAGCTCTATTTCTTTTTTGAAGTCAATTAAAATATTTGCAGTATACATCGTGATTTAGCAAATAAAACCAACGATGACATTTATTCCATTATTTTATTTTTCTTCTGCATTTTGAGGGCTTTTTGGGTAGAAAAAGGAAACTAGGGTTTAGAATCATATAGTGGTAAATATATCTTGGATGACTTTGGGCACATTACCTAACATGGGCGCAACCTGGTTTCATTACCTGAAACACCTCACATCATAGGGTGCAATGGGCTGAATATGTCACCCCCAAAAGAGACCCATGTCACAATCCCTGGAATCTTTGAATTTTACCTTAAAATGGCAGAAAATAAACATTGAAAAAAAAAGGACTTTGCAAAGGTGACTAAGAAATTTAAGATGGAGAGGTGACCTTGGCTTATCCGGCTGGACCCTGAATGCTATCACATGTATCCTTGCAAGCGGGAAGCAGAGGGAAACACAGCAGAGAAGAGGAGATGAGACCTGTGGATATGGAGCAGGGACTGCAGTGATGTGGCTCCAAGCCAAGACAGCCATCAGATGCTTGAAGAGGTGAGGAGCAGATTCTCCTTACAGCCTCCGGAGGAAGGATGATGGCCCTGCAGACACCATGGTTTCAGTTCAGTGACACTGAGTTTGGCATCTGAGTGTCCAGAACTGTGAGAGAACAAATTTCTATAGTATTAAGACACCAAGTTTGTGACAATTTGTTACAGCAGCTGCAGAAAATTTATGCATACTTAAATTAAATATTCTATATAAGATACATAGTATGTAAGTACCATATATTTATAATACATGTATGCGTATAAAGCGTGCATATAAAGTAACTGTCAGGATCTGGCACACAGGATTTCAATTATTGACAGCATTGTAATTATTTAATCATATTTACCTGAAATGTAATTTAAATGCCTTGTTGGCATCTCTCTATATTAAAAGAAAGCTAGCCTTTCTTTAGAACTTATTGATTCCTAGGGGTTTCTAAGAAGAAAATAAACCATAAACATAATACCATTCTCTCTTTTCTTTCTTTATAAAAATGGAAATGGCTGCGTTATTCTTTTTTGTTTATTAAAGTAATATACCCCCAAATGGGAGTATGTACACGGTGTCAGAATTTTTCCAAATTTATTTAATATCCAGTACTAGTAAAATAATTATTTTATACCAGAAATTTATTATTTCCTACCATAGTTGACCCTTGAACAAAACAGGTCGCCCTGACCCCAGTGCAGTAGAAAATCAGTGTATAACTTTTGACATTCCCAGAACTTAACTGCTAATAGCCTGCTGTTGACCAATAAGAGAGATGGTCCATTAGCATATTTTATATGTTACATAAAATGAGCTAGGGCAAGAAACTGTTGTGAAGAAAATCATAAGGAAAGGAAACTATATTTACCATTCATTAAGTGGAAGTGGGTCATGATATCAGTCTTCATCCTCCTTGTATTCACATTGAGTAGTCAGAGGAGGAGGAGGAAAAAGAGGGGTTGTTGGTCTTGGTGGTTCTGCGGTGGGAGAGGTGAAGGAACTCTGCGCATTAGTGGACAAGCCCAGTTCAAACCTTCATTATTCAAAGCTCAACTGTGTATTGCAATATACAAGATATAGTTATGTCAGTAAAATAATTCCTTTCTCCCTAAAACAATCACACACACACACACACACACACACACACACACACAGATGCTAGGAGGCTGATGGAGAGGAAGGTACCAAAAGGGAGCCAGAACTGGAAATTGGGGGTGATGGAACCAGCAAACCATGAAGGGAAGGAATCATGGCTGGTGAGTGGAGGCCCAAATTCGTAATCACAGAGCTGTAGCAAGGTGTGATCAGGCATGTGGATGGCTTTTAGTGGCCTAAGGATGACAAGGTCTCAGAGCAGATCCAGAAATACTGAGTAAGAACTCTGTGAGGATGTTGACATCGCCGTGAACTTCACAGAACAGTAGGAAAGCTCTAGCCAAAGATGAGGGAATGAGTGTGGCCGGGAAGTCAGCAAGTCACAGGGTGCCAAAGCCTATTAGCATGAAAAAAGATGTTGTAATAGGAACTGACCCGTAATCACAGCACTTTGGGAGGCCCAGGCAGGAGGATCTCTTGGGGTTAGAAGTCCAAGGTTACAGTGAGCTATGATTGGGCCATTACATAGAATGTATCCCTGTCTCTGGAATAAAATAAAATAATATGAAAAAGATGCTGTAGCAAGAAAGTGGAGTCACTTTCCAGGAGTGGCCATGAGAAGTGGTGGAGACACACAAGAATTTTGGATCCTGAGCTGTGTGGGGTATGGAGACCCGGCAGCTGCCTTTTGAAAGAGCATAGGGGAAACAGTTTAGGGATGAGCTTGTCTTACCTGTGACAAAGACAAGTGGGAAGATTTACTGAAGAGGGTGGTGGTAACTGGAACCTGGAGAGTAACTGGTTGGTCAAGGAAAGTCATGTTTCTTTTCCAGATGGCAGAATAACGGATTTGGGGGAGAGTACAGAGGCAGGAGACTAGCTCAGGAGGGAGAAAGCACAGGGCATGTCAAAAGAAAACTCTAGATGACTGGAGGGACCTCCCCTGGACAGTGGAGCACTCCCGCCTCAGGGCTCAGCTGTGGCCCTGGCAGGAGTAGAAGGCTTTAGTATGTATGAGATATATGGGCTTCCTGTCCATGATTACAGAGAGGAAAGCACTTTCCACCTGTACCCACAGACACTAAAAAAAAGTGGGAGAGAAAAGATCCAATGTTCAAGTGAAGAGTACTCAAGAAATAAGGGGTCCCAAGAGCGGGAGTTTTGGCTTGTCCGTCAGTGTCCAGCCTGGGCTATTGCCTGCACTCACCCAGGACTCTGTATTGGCCTTCTATCAGCTCTCTCCGTCCTTCCTTCCTCCATCCTCCTCACAGGGGTCCCACAGGGATCTTCCTAATGTGTATCAGAGCACACAGACCCTATTGCTGAAGCTCTCTGCCCACCTTACCCCCGCTTCGGGCTGTGGTTCCTAATTCATGGATATTGAACCCATTTCTATGTTCATTCCTCAGGCAGCAGGTTTTTCCCTTTTTTATTTCTTGCATACCCTCTGTAAATCTAGACCTTGTGCCTGTAGTAACATATTGGGCTAAGCTTTCAACTTCTTATAAGAGATTAGCTTTTTTCCATCTGAGACATCACACCGAAGGCAAGTCCTCTCTTCATTTTGCTGGGCCAGTAAGCACAGTCTTGACCTAACAAGGTTCTCACAAAGATGCACACTTCATTCAGGGGACGCAGGGCCACCTGTCTTGCTTTTGCAGTGTGAAAAGGTGTGCCTTATTTGTCCAGCTGTCACCCCCTAGCCCCATGGGGCCTGTGTTTGGAGTTGGGGTTTCTGGTTACTCTTGACACTCAGATATTAAATTTTTTCTTTTCTTTTTTTATTTTGGCATCTGGATATTTCCTTCATTTCTTGTGAGTTCTTCTATGTTTCAAAAATAATTTTATATTCTATATATCGTATCGTGTCTATTGTTTCTATTAAAGGACGAGCATTCTGTCTATCTGGACCTCCAAGTCATCACAAGTTCCATGGTTCCCAGAGGTATTTTCAGGATTGCATTTATGATACTCCACTCCCCACATTGACGTGTCTGTCCCTTCCCAAGCTTCACTGAGGTCAACAGCATGGCTAATCTAGCTTGGGATGCCAGGTCCACATGGAGGGTTCTAGTCAAATCACTGAGTGAGTGAGAGAGGAAGAGAGGGGTAATTTAACCTATCAGACTCAAAAGAAATGCTCTTTTTTGTTTGTTTGTTATTGAGCCACACACTGAAGGCTGGTACTGTCGGTTTAATATGAGATAGAGCCGGATCGGTGGATCTGTTTCTGAGGCACAGACAGCTAACACCTGCCTCTTATCATGTGTCACTGCTTCAAGACCTGCAAAAGACAAACAGTCCTCTAAGAACCCCACCATTTTTAATTTATGTTTGCAGCTAACGTCAGCCATACTTCCTTGGACTGATGTTAAAATAATTCTTTTCTCAAAAAGTCACAGAATCCCAGCACTGAACAATAACATGAGAAAGTCCCAGCCCAGAGGAAATGTTTATTTTGATAGGAACAGAATCAACTCTTTTTTAATGAACACAAAGCTCTCAATAGGTTGGAGGGTTTTATTCAGCTGTTCCCTGAATCTCTCAAAGCTCATCTTATGAAATTTTTGGAAGACCTGACCCACCCTCTCCCAGGCTGGATGCCTTTTTCAGGTTGCTGTTCACCAAATCCGACCTCAGGTAAATAGACAGACGGACAGACGGGCCTGCTCAGCAGGGAGCTCTGAATTCCTCTCACTGGCTTTGCATCCCTGAAGACATGTTCCGGATCTCAGCCCTGCCAGGTAGGGGAAGCCACACACAACTCTCACCGGCAAGGCCCTGCCTGCTGAAACTTGAATTCTGAGGAGATAACGTCAGCTGACCCAGAACAGGTCTGGAGGCCCTTGCTCTGTCCACTGAGGTGTGGCAGCCATTTAACCTCTCCCCCAGGGCAAGAGAGAGGGCAGCAGACAGAAAATGGAAGAGCAGGTATCCGAAGGCCCCAGAGGACCTCTGGGGTGAGCAGGCCCTGAACCTGTACAGGGGAAAGAGTTTAGGGATGAGCCATCTTACCTGAGACAAAGACATGTGGGAAGATTCACTGAAGAGCGTGGTGGTAACTGGTAACTGGAGAGTAACTGGTTGTCAGGGAAAGTCATGCTTTTTTCCAGATGACAGAATACCAGATTTGGGGGGGTGTACAGAGGCAGGGGATCTGGTTATGGCCAGGTTGCGCCCAAGGCCATAACCTCCACACTTAGTCCTCTCCGGGTGACCCTGAAGTGTCACTTCCCCACTGGCAAAGCCTGATGTGTCAGCCCAGCAGCCAGCAAAGGGAAGCTGGCACCATCCCTGGCGGAGGACTTGAAATGCACAACCAAAACCACCTGCTGATAGAAGCATTCCTGTTTATCAATTCAGCACATTGTACCCCATAAATGCATTAATGCACACAGTCATGATTTAATAAAGAAAAAAAGAAACCACCTCCTGATTTCAACCTAGACCAGATGCACCTGTGGAAATCACCCAGCCCCCTGGGGTCTGCTCACTCAGCAGAAATTATAATCAGAAATTACAGAGAAAACCGGAGAGGGCAAGTGGGTTCCTCTCCGGTAGATTTCAGTGCCTGAGATGGGTGATAAGGTGGCGCCACACAGCCCTGCTTGCCTACGAGTTGAGTGTGCTGGGTAGGAACGCCTCCAGCTCAGTTCTTCAGAGTAGGATCTGGAATTCAAATCCCTTTAAACAGAACAGAAAATGGAAGAGCGGTCTGAATAGAGTGTGGAGTTCCCCTGACTCCATGAAGTGAGTCATCAGAGCCATAGGATAGGAGTCTCTGCCTCCCAGCCACAGGCATGTGCACCCCACTGCAGGAGTCAAAGGCTCCTACACTGCCGCTCTCGAGTGGGGTGCACGGCGCGGCCATCTGTGATGAGGAGCTCCCTCAACAGGAGCAGAGAAGGCATGCCACCTCCCCACAGGAGCCAGGCAGTGCCACCTCCCCACGGGAGCCAGGCAGTGCCACCTCCCCACAGGAGCCAGGCAGCGCCACTTCCCCCACGGAGCCAGGCAGCATCCCTCTGACCTAGCATCCTCACTCCAGAGGCTCCCTGGTTATTAGTTTAATTCCCTGGGGGACTACCAACCAGGGTGGATACCACACCAGAAGCAAATCACTAATTCAGCTTCACCAAGTCCATTAAAATATTTGATGCACAAATGCGGAAGAAAGCAGAGCCCCCAGCGGAGCAAGCTCTGAGTGCAATCAGGCTCAAAGCTAGAGGGGCAGCTTCTAGTTCAGGCTCCCTGATTAGGTGTGAGAATGTTAAGTCACAAACCCTCAGTATTCTCAGGAATGAATTGTTTGCAAAAGCCAAACAATCCTCCATGAACTCCACCATGTTAAATTTATGTTTGCAGCTAAAGTCAGCCAACCTTACTCTGTGTAGTGAGGTTGGGGATGGAGGTAATAATTCCTAGTGCGTGTTGCCGGAGAAAATATAGGATGCCTTATTAAATTTGAATTTTAGACACATTTAAATAATTTTTTAAGCATGCCTCATGCAATATTTGTCCCATGTAGTATGTTTACATGCTAACACCGGCATCCCTAGCATTGCCAACTTTGCCTGTCACCAGACAGACAATATAGGAGTAATCTTCATAAACCGTGATGTGCCATTGTATGGAACTTAGGACAAGTCTCTCCCATGTCCTTGCCAGCTCCTGTGTCTTAGCAAATTGTAACTTCACAGTTCCCATTTATGATGGGTTGAGTGAAGTGTAATGATTAGGTGGGTGTAATTTTGGGGACATCAACTGATGAGCTAGGTGGGTAAAACAGAGATTGCAAAGAACCAGCAGTGACTGCAGCCTGACAGAGCTGCTCCCAGCTGCAGTCTGCCGACAGCAGAAGCAAAGGGCAGAGCCTGGGCAAGGCCACCAGCTGAGGCAGAAGCAATCGGCAGCAGAGGTTAAAGCAGGGGAGAGGGGGCCATTCCTGATAAGGGGTTGGAGACTGAACAACAATGTTAGGTTACTGATGGGACACTTTTCCCAGATTATAAAATCAATTCATGTGCATGTGAAAATTGAAAAAAACAAATACAGAAAATATTAATAAAGTTAAATTTACAACCTCTTAACCCAGAGATAACCCCAATTAATAATTAATTCAGTCCTCACATTTCTGATGAAATATATGGCTATACACTGTAAGTCTGTGTAAAATAAAGTCCATATTATGCTTTATGTATAGCTTTGCATCCAGCTCTTTCAACCTAACATTTTATTGTATTAGTCCTTGCCTCTAAATGTTTGTCTATTATCAACTTTTAGATGGATCTTAATTTATTAAAACAAGCCCTAAACATTGTAAACTGTTTTTTCTTCTTTGTCTTTTTTTTTTTTTTTTTTTTTTTTTTTGCAGTTTTTGGCCGGGGCTGGGTTTGAACCCACCACCTCTGGCATATGAGGCTGGCGCCCTATTCCTTTGAGCCACAGGCGCTGCCCTAAACATTGTAAATTTAAGTTGTTTGTACTGTCTTGCCATTGTACAGGAAACTTTTATAAGCAGTTAATTGTGTAAACCTATATACATGCCTTGGATTAGTTCCTCAGCACCTTGCCGTGGAATTACTAGACCAAAGATTATGCACATGAAAAGATATTCTTAGAAGTCTTAACATTAATATATTAACTTACGCCATGCACTACGTGACATACTTAACACATGCTGCTATATTAAAGGTCACTACTATTGTTTTCCTCATGTTAGAGAGGATGAAACTGTAGCACAGAAAAACTAAGCAACACGCCGAAGTTTCACCCTCTAGAAAAATGAAAAAAGAGGGATCTCTCTGGTGGGATCTGTCAGGTCCTCTCCAGTCATTTGTCTAATTTTCTTTCCCTGTCACTTTGCTGATTTTCTTTCCCATTGATAGTTTAGAAACACCTCACACGCTGAGAAATATAGAGGAAATAATTCTATCTTTATCTTTGGTGTTTTAATAATTTACAGGTTGTTGCATTTGTATTTTTGATTGGGCTTTTCATATTTATTAAAAATTGGCTTTTTAAAAATGAACTGGTAATTTTTCTGTTACATTGAGTGCCTCAAAGGTATATGTATATGTGTGTATCAATACATCTGAATATCATTCACACACGTGCATACACACACGAGTACATTTTATGTCCAGGAGAGTAACGCTTTGCCTGTCATAAATATTCTGTCATTCCCAATGAGATGTTGTCATTTTATTCTGCTGTGATTTGTTGTTTTTAATTTTTATACACCTAAGTGAATTTTTATGGTTTCTTATTTTAAAGATTTTTACTTAAGAACTGCTTCTGTCTTTAATATTCATTTTTTTAGCTGTGTCATGACCCTATTTTTCAGTCAAATATTTGATTTGTCTGAAATTTATTTCATGTTATTTTATCTGATTTTTAAAAATAATAACCGACTTTTTAATAACATGGGCTAATTAATGCATCACTTTTCCAATCATTTGAAAAGTTTCCGCTGCGTAGACATCTTGTTTCCTTTATCTTCTCTGCCATGGCTCTCTTTATCTGTCTTAGACACTACCAAATTGTTTTGATTATTGCAAGTTTATAAACATTTTAGCAGGGTCTCTGTAGCGCTCTTAAATGCAATGATTTATCCTTGTTTGTTTATGTTTTGGGATAATCTTTGAAATCATTTTTTCAAGTGGCAAAGTAGTCTTATTGGGAAATTAATTGGGAAATAATTATTTCGAAGATAATTAAATCTGTAAAATAATGTCTTTTCTTCTAGGAATAAAATTTATTTCACCTTTGTGCCTTTTTAAATATATCTTGATAATGCTTTGTAATTTCTTTTTACTTAGACTTTCTCTGAATTTCTTAAATTTTATTCCCAGACACTTTATATATATTTTTTATTTGTTTGAATAAGGAGGGAAGAGGAGGGAGAGAGTACGGGAGGGGGGAGGGTATTTGGTGGGACCTCACCTAATGTGCACAGTGCAATGGTACGTTTCAGAACTATTAAGAGTGGAGCATAAATGTCTTACCACAACGAGTAAATAACTGAGGTGATGCTTTTGTTAACTAGCTTGATGTCAGCATTCCACACTGTATATCAAATCAGCACATTGTACCCCATAAATGCATTAATGTACACGGTTAGGATTTAGTGAAAAAAAAATAAATAAATACTCTTTAAAGAAAGCTATGTAGTTTTTTAAAAAAACGTTTGAAAGGATCACTGAGGGTTTTGTTGTAGTGGTGGTTGGTACTCACTCATTTTGTTTTTAGCCAGCTTTAGTGTAACTTACTAATTTAAATAGATTTTTGCTGATTATTCTGATTTTTCAAGGAGAAAAGTGAAAAAACAAAAATACATCACCTGAAAATGTCAACTTTGCTTTTTTACCATTGACCTTCTTTTTCTCCAGTTGCTTATTTTATTGCATTGACTAGAACTTCCAAAACCCGTGATGATCACAGGCGTGACCCTGATGCCCGTGAAAAGTCCTCTGGTATTTCATCATGGCCTACAGTCTTCATTGCTTTTTTCTCATGTCGAGAATTATCTTTTTAAATTTTTTTTATTCCAAACCAAGTTTATTACACTTAAAATAGTTTGCCTCAAATTATAAACCATAGAAATGTCACTATCCTCATTATATATTAACATTTTATTTTTTTACTTAATTTTTATTAAATCATAACTGTATACATTTAGGGGGTACCATGTGATGACTTGATACACAATGTGGAATGCTTAAATCAAACTAATTAACATAACCATCACCGCACTTACTTCTTTTTTGTGGTAAGACATTTATAATATACTCTCAGTTGTTAAGGGTGTCTGGTGGGATCTCACCTAATGTACATAATGTAAGGGTACACGTCAAAGAATTAATTACCTTTTTAGAATTTACTAATGTTGTATTTGACTTTATCTAATACGTTGCTTCTCAGCTTTTTGGCTAAGATCAAGTGAATCTCATACATTTTTATTATGACAGTCATGATTTTTCTCTAGTCTGCTTATAGAATATATTTTGACAGCAGCTTTGAAGCATCCTGTCTTTGTTTACAAAAAAAAGGCAAGTTGGCAGTGGGACATGATTTTTGACATAGTATCGGATTCAAGTAATATTTTCTTTCTGATTTGTACGGATGGGAAAAAAGTTTGTATTTTCTTTCTCGTGGACTAATGTTTTCAAATTTTAGAGCCAGAATTATGATCTATTTCTAAAACCAGTGAGAAAACGTTGGATCATCTATTCTGTCTGTTCATAGAGGAGAAGAATAATTGTCTGTTCTTCAAGCTTGGAAAAATTTGTTCATAAAACACTTGAGCCAGAGCTGGTTTTGGAGGTAAGCTTTTGATAACACTTACAGTTTCTTCACTAGTTGTTTTGTTTTGTTTCCTATTAATGTTTACTGCTGTATCCTCAGTCAGTTTGGTTATTTATGTTTCCTGGAAGATCAATCACCTCATTGAGATTTTCAAATTTATGAGGCTAGAGGAGTACACAGCATTCTCTTAAAATGCTTTTAAACCTTTTTATCTATAGCTTCTTTATTTAGTAATTAATTTCGTATATTTGGGTTTTTCTCTTTTATTTTTACTTAAACTTTTAAAGTTTAATATCAGATATTATGTTAACAAATTATGTTATAAAAGTTTAGTATCAGATATTATGTTATAAGTTATGTTATAAATTATTATGTTAATAAATTCCAGAAATCACATTTTAAAAATAAATTTTAATATTTTCCTCATTCCTAACAATTTCTGCTTCTTTCTTCACTATTTTCTCTCTTCTCTTTTCTTAAAGCTTACTTTTCTCAGATCTTAAAGTGCTTAATTATTTGATATTCAGCCTTTCTTGTTAATAATGAAAATACTTAGAGCTGCAATTGCTTCTGAGTATAATTATGGCAACATCTCATAGTTTTTTGTAGGCAGCCTTCTCATCGATGTTTTCAAAATAATTCTGAACTATAATTGTTCCTCTCATAGGTACAAAAGCTATTTATATTGGATTTTGTCCTAATTGTATGAAGTTTGGTGTTTAAATGGTATAATGTTTGGTATGAAGTTTAAACTTGCATACATAATTTGTATATTTACAGAAGGTGCCCCCCAAAAATGTATAAACATTTTTAAGAAAGGAAAAAGCTATATTAAAATTTGTAATACTTAAGTTACATCTGACTTCTACAATTACAAGAGGTGCTCAAATGTGAATTGTATTCATATTTTGTTATTATGACATATTGAGTATTACAATTTTAATACAGTTTTTTCTTTCTTAAAATGTGTATACATTGGGGGGTATCCTCCATACATATTCTGCTACAATATGCTTAAATCCTACTCTTTCAAAATTTCTGCTTTGAGAAATATACTAAGATTTATTTTATAAACAAGTATCTTGGTTATCAACAATTTATTTTATAAATAAATACATGATCAGTTTGTATTAATGTACAACGTTTACTTTAACATAAAATAAATTCCACTTGGGGAGCTCAAGTTTGGCGTGTATCTGTTGTATTATTCTCATGCGCCTTCTTGCTTAAATTCCTTGTAATCTTAATTACTTGTGAGCTTTTGCTCCTATCAAAGACCAGGAGAAGTATATTGAAACACATTATCGCCTTCTTTCTGTTTCTCCTTGTGTTTACTTGGTGTTCTTTATGGGATGTTACCTGGTTCTGTGTATGAACTCTATTTTCACGGTATAGAGTGTGAATGGAAATTGTTTCCTATTTTCACTGTAACATTTTATGTCTTGCCGTTTACTTCAATATAAGCATTTGCATTCATCTTTGAACGTTTATGAGTAAGCTTTTATTAATTATACTTTTAACTTTTCTGAGTAAGTTCAATTCAAATGTATTTTTTTAAGAAACAAAATAGGATTTCCTTCTTATAGTTGTTCCAAACAGTAAATGAGAAAATGCAATTAAAATCATTGGGGTAGTATTTGACATAGACTCAATTAACACCAACTAATAATAGTACTAAGCAGCATGCATCGAATTTTTAAAACAGAATGATAAGTTAAGACTTGCAATGTAAGACTGTGACCCATTTGCTTTTGTGGTTACATGTTCTATATTAATATCCGGCACTTTCTTGTTTCATTCTTTCTACTTTTTCTATCTGCTTCCTTGTTCTTTCCCTTTAAGTTCACTTTACTTTCTCAGGCCCTGCAGTAAGTACTAGGGATGCTACAGTGAGCAAGAGTGGATCTGGTTTGACTTCAAGGGGCCTCCACTCCAACAGGACAGACACAAGTTATCACTTGAACAAATGTCTGCATTTCTAGCCACAGTAAGCACTGTCATATGTGTGAGGAGAGTAAAATCACAACTCCCACCTTGGATTCCCATAAACATTTGCAAAGCACTTTTCAGACATTGTGTCCTAAGAGAAAAATTAGAGCAGTCTGAGAGGTGCTCCTTGGCAGTACACGATTAAAGGGTGGCTGGCTAATGCCTTCCAAGCAACCACAGCTTGTACCAAACGGGTCGCTGACAACTCACACTGGAGCCTCATCCTGAGAATGCAGAAAAGTCTTCCTCACTCAGGAGATTCTACGTTTTCAGGAGAATAAAACAACAGAACATTCCATTTCTTTAGTTAAATAGTCAAGAACGCAGGCTGCAACTTTATCACTTTAGATGAAAAAACTATTTAATGATTATATGTGTTTAGTCAATATGGATTCCACGTCTTTTGTTTGCTGAGAGCTGTGGTGGGCAGTGCAGGACAATGAGAAAGACCCGTCCTTTCTATTTCATGGACCAAGTCAACTTTATAATAAGCCCTGTAATGGTGACTGTGGGCCACAGGGGACTCAGAAACTGGACATTAGATAGGGGCAAGTGTGGCCTTTTCCAAATAATACAATGCAGAAAAGCTGTAATGCCTTTCCACAGTCAGAACTGTCTGAAGATGAAATGAGCTTCTTTTTTTTTTTTTTTTCTGAGACAGAGTTTCACTTTGTCACCCTCGGTAGAGTGCCATGGCACCACAGCTCACAGCAACCTTGAACTCTTGGGTTTAAGTGATTCTCTTGCCTCAGCCTCCCAAGTAGTTGGGACTACAGGAGCCTACCACAACGCCCAGCTATTTTTCCTGTTGTAGTTGTCATTGTTATTTGGCAGGCCCAGGCGGGGTTCAAACCTGCCAGCTCCAGTATATGTGGCTGGTGCCCTAGCCGCTGCGCTACAGGCGTTGAGACGAAATGAGCTTTCTTTTGAGGATGCATGTTTCTCTCCCACCAGTCCTAAGGTCTGGTCTTTCCACTTCTTTCTCTCCTTTTACATCAACTCTAAATGTCCATGTGCATGACTGTTTAAAGTGGATATTACAGGAATTTTTTTTCTTGGCCCCAGGGCAAAGGTGGCTTTTATTTCCTCTGTTGGTAAAGGAGGGGAGCTTTCCAGGGTGAGCTGGGTGTGCCCCAGAGGTGGGGACCGAAGGGTCTGACCACCATTCAGAAGGGCTGCTCTTGTCCACTTCCTGGCCCTTGGCTGCAGGCTGTGCGGAGTCGGAGTCACCCCCCACCCTTGGGGTGGCAGCTCCTGCATCACCTCAGGCACAGGCAGGTTTCTGCTGGTGTCAGGGAGAAGGAGGGAGGGCAGCTGCCCTCAGAGAGCGAGCAGAGGGCTAGGGTGGCCAATCCCATGCCCGACACCTCCCTGTATGGTAACGTTCATAAGGCCTGGCTGGGTTAACTCCTCTCCAGAGAAGGGTCCA
Organism: Otolemur garnettii; assembly: GCF_000181295.1. NCBI lineage: Eukaryota > Metazoa > Chordata > Mammalia > Primates > Galagidae > Otolemur > Otolemur garnettii. Next base: position 6,553,743 of record NW_003852441.1, on the reverse strand, counting down.
CAGGTCCCACAGGGCTAGCTGGTCCTTTAAATGTCCTTCGAACTGTGACTCTTCACCACCCGTCCGCTGATCTTCTGGGCTGTTTCCCAAGTGGTTCTGGTTGCCTTCTAGAGAGGCTCTCCACTGGCAGGGCTGGGGACCCCAGGGATGCTGGCAGATCCCTTGGGGGTGTTTGGTTACAGGTGAGTTCTGACACTTCGTCAGGACTTTCCAGTCATAGAAACCCTGATACCTCCTGAGGTGCTGAAGTACCTGCCCGCAGAGAGGGTGCAGTAGTCCCTGGGGAGGGACCTGCATCGCCTTGCCCAGGACAACTGGCCAGTGGCAGAATGGCCCTGCTTGGGGTCTGGCTACAGCTGCTGTCCCCAGACAGGTCTCCTGCACACTGTCCCTGCAACCCTCTACTGAAGGAATTTTTAGAGATTCTGAAAAGCACTAAAAATAATACAATAATTATCTGTGTACCAAATCCCCAACTTTATAAATGATTTGAAATGTTTTCAAATCTGCTGTGAATCTCTTTAAGAAGCAGCATTTTCAAGACACAGTTGGAAGCCCATTTGTCACAGCCGCGATCCCACGCCCCTTCCTCCCTCATGGTCTATCTGCACTGCCCTCAAGTTGTCCGTCCTTCCCAGTCATGCACCCACATGTCTGCTTTCTTTTCCCCAAAATTTTTACCCTCAGCCGTTTCTTGTTCAAAACTCATCACTGGCTCCCCACTGTCCATAGAATCAATTCTTAAATCAAGTTAATCTTTTGAATCTTCTTGGGAGTTTCAATGCTATATAAAGAGGCTGTTGGGTTGTCCTTGGGGACTCAGCAATTTTCCAGTGTTTCTGGACTCTGTGGTTAGAGACTTGGAGCTGTGCGATCCTGGCCATGGGGGCTGTGTCGCATCTCCCAGGATGATCAGCAGCGTCTCTGGCCTACTCACTGGATGTCAGTAGCATATGCCCCACTAGCTGTGATAACCAGGAATGTCTCCAGACACTGCTGTATTATGCATGTCTTTTATTTCCCGTATTCTGATGGTTGGATATCTGGGTCTTGCTGGCCCAGGAGGCACTGCCCTTCCTGGGGTTAATTCCTAGAGACAGTAAAGAACTCACCCACTAGTGTGCTTTTCAGATACAAACCAGCCAAACCAGAGCCTGCCCACCAACCACCTACTGTACTGGTCTCTGACACTCTGGGGCAGGTTCCAGACAACTAAGGAGGGACAGCCCTAACCCCAGAACCTGATGAAATTATTTAAACTGGACAATGCTAAATCTGCTTGCTCTACTGACCTGTTCCTTCCTGCAGAAACAACAGTAAAACCTCTTCCCTGCAGTTCTCTACTCTTCCCCTTCCCCTGCCCCCGCCCCGGCCCCCTGTGTATCGGCCCCTCCTCTTGGAAACTGTGAGGAATAATTATTTTCTCAGTGGCAGTTGCCTCCTTTTCTTTTGGCTTTACTGTATCTCAGATTTTCTGTGGTATACTATATTTTAAAACAATTGCCAACTTCTTGTCCTAGGTTGAAAGTGACTAGGTTAACCTAAAATACGAAAATTTGTATCTTAAAAAAGATAATCTAGATAATTTGAGATCCAGGAGGTTGGGGACCTCCAACTTTTAGACTTTAGGCATGAAGGTTTGCGCATGGCCTCTGAGAACTCTGCAATCCGGCCCTATCATTCGCGAATTCCTTCTCCCCTCCTATGAAACACTCTGCTGCTTCCATCCCCTATTCTACAACCTGATCCCTGAAGACCTGATGATGCCTCTCACTTCCCAACCTTTCTTCTAAATTAGGGGTGTCCAACCTTTTTTTTCCTCTGCCACACATTGGAAGAATAAGAATAATATTGGGCTACACACAAACACTATGGAAAGCTGATTAGTGCAAAAAAAAAAAAAAAAAAAAGTCCATGAATACTTCACATGCTGTCCAACCCCACAGACAAGCAAAAAATGTCCTCACAAAATCAGCATGCAGCCATGGGCCACAGGTTGACACCACTATATCGAAATGCAGACTTGGGCTTTTCCAATGACCTTTTAGACTAGTAATCTTATTATGTATTTTTAAAAATAATGAGTGTTTGTTTATTGAAGGAATCAACCCATCATTTCTTAATCATAACGCATCTGAAACTGCTAAAACACTCCTCTCATGCTTTAACAACTTCGCAAACCCTCAAACAAACTTGAGCAGTAATTACAAAGTGGCACTCTCCTAACACAGGTTAAGGCGCTTCTCACAGTTAATTTTATACATGGGATCTGTTGCTATGGTTATGTGAGCCCTGTCTCTCTCCCACACTAGACTGAAGATTACACAAGGTCAAAGATCAAGTCTATTTTTGCTCATGCCCACATGACTTTACACAGTGTCTGGCAATAAACATTTGGTGAACAAGTGAGTGAATTGATTAATTAATAAGCCAACTAATTATATCTTATCTTCTCTTTTTGACTTAATTTCAAACTTTTGCAGATGATTCGATTTCTGAGTTTTCTTTCAGCTTTGTGACTATAGTTACATTTAATACGGTACTTATTGAAGCAATAAATGGTAACTACTCTCTGAACTACATTAGTGTTATCAGTAGTACTTCACAGAGCTTGCCTACAGGTGCCAAGGACTCATTTGTTTTATTTTTTAAAAATGAGCAGAATCCCTTTGAGCAAAAACCAATTGCATTTGAAAAGAAATATGATGCTATTTATGGCTATTACATCATCACTTATGCAGAAAGGTCAGATTTAATGAAAACTGAGCATTGGTGCTAAAACCAAAAACTCTTCTCGGGTTTGACAAATGTCATCATTGTCAGGATAATTCCAAAAATTGAATAGAATTATCAAAAAGTGTTTCCTGATTTTTTTTAAAATTTCTGTTTCATATACTGAGATACATTGCGACCTGAGAAAAATAAAATATGTTTCACCATATTGGTGTTTATAAAGACTGAGAAAATGCCGATTTGACAGTTCACTGTGAGAATGTGAAAATTCTCAGCCTGAGTTCTCCCCTTCTAGGCAGGAGGTCCCTCCAGGCTCTGTGTATATTGGGGGGCTTGAGGGACTTTCTGAAGGTTGATAACAGGAGTCAAAAGATTTATTTCTAAAAGCTTTCTCACTCTACTTAACCTCCATTCATTGTGTTGAAACAATGAAGATCTAATTGTTTCCCAAATTTTAGATTTAATCTGTACCCAGAAAGCTTGGAACACCTAAAATAAAAAGCTGAATCACAAAGGTAACTGCAGGCATTGTAGAATGAGTCAGTCTCTCTCTGTCAGAGTAACGACGTGGCACCCTGACAGCTCCTGAGTGTTAAGGGGATTTTTCCATCATAGTTTGTGTAGTAACTACTAGTGCCAAGATCCCAAAAAAACTCTCTGTTCTTTCTCAGATGTACAAACCTTCGGACCTCCTTAAGAAAATAAATCTGTACTTCAACATTTGTATTCCAAGGCTTGAAAACAAAAGCACACTCACTGTTTCTCAACACAAGAGATTTGTTCTAAATGACTCTAGTGGAGATTGCTATTCAAAGAGCCAAGATAAGAACCCACAGCTCCACACCAGGGGCCCTTGGGAGCATTTTACTCCAGACAGCAGGAATCACCTCACATCCACGCAATGGGCCTGGCTTCCTCTCTGGCCCCTTGGTCCACCCCACCTCCAGCCCCCACCTCTATCCTACTGTCCCTACCTCTTCTCATTCCTGGCACACCACCATTACCTTACCTGACATCTGTCCCCCTCCCTCTCACCTATTCCCTCCCACCCTCACCTACCCCCTCCCACTGTGGATGTCCCATGAGCAAACTTAGGCTTTGAATTCCCAGGCCAGTTGGGCTTGAAACCAGAAACCTGCAACTTTTAACTAACTTCTATCCTTTTGAGTTTTCAAAAAAGGAATAGACTTTCTGCAAGATGAAGAAGTTAAGACTTTTGAAGACCAACGAGAAGTACCATGGGAGGGCTATGGAGAGTCATCCCCAGGGTTGGAGGTGGGGCCTGGTGGAAGATGTCGGGGTCATGGCGGGGCAGGGCGATCCGCGGCTAGCTTGGTGCCCCCTCACAGGTGATGAAGAGTGAGTTCCCACTCTCTGAGTTACTCCAGATGAGACATTTAAAAGCGCCAGCTACTGCTCCTCGGACCTCCGGCCTTCTCTTGCCCACACGGTGGGTCTACCTCTCCTTCTGCCTTGTGGGGAGTGTGGCGGGAGGGGCTCCCAAGGCCCGCACCAGAAGCAGGTGCCGCTTTCTATAAAGATGCCTGAAAATCTGAAGTAGCTTCGGAACTGGGTAGTGGGCAGAGGTTGGAGAAGTAGGAAAATGGGGGAAAGTTGGGATCCCTTAGACTTGGGATCCCTTAACTCCTTGTGACCAGAATACTGCTAGGAATGTGACATGCACCCAAACCCTGAGAAATGACGCGGAGCCTGGCCAAGGCGGCCAAGAAAGGAGTTTTCAGGTGAGGCGTCAGGATCTAAACAGACTGTGGAGCAGCCATTTCAGAGATTAGTGTGACCAAAGGCCAGCTAGGTGTTAATAGTCAAGACAAAAAAGAAAAAGTCAACACAATGGGGAAAAGTCCCTGAAGAGATTTTAGAAATCTCCCACCCCTCCCCTAAGGAGACTGACAGATGTGGGTGGGGAGGAGGAGCCGGGGGCTGCCCCGGAGTCTGCTCCCTGGGTCGCCAGGGGCTCTGGCTCCAGCAGGGGCCCCGAGGGCTCCGGCACAGCCAGCTGGCACTCGGAATGCCCAAAGCCTCCGGCTCTGTCAGCCTGCAGGTGGGCAGACAAGGGACGGGCGGAGGCTGGGCTGCTTCTGCCTACTCCAGAGGACGCGAGGGAAAGCCAGGCGCCCGGGCAGAAGCTTCCCATAGGGCAGAGCCCCCACGGACAGACTCACCCGGACAGCGCTGAGGGGCACGGCAGGGTTGAAGCCCCCACACAGCGTCCCCACCAGGGCACTGCCTAGGACGGCTGTGGAAAGGGGACCACGGGCCTCCAGACCCCAGAGTGGTGGAGCCACCGGCCTGCACCCTCAACCCGGAAAGCCTCTGTCGGGGACCAGACTGCAATGGGGGGAGCAGCTAGGTGGGTCGTGCTGCCTCCCAGAGGCTTCCTTCCGGGCCCACCCCTGGCACTGGTGGGCCTGAAATCACGAGGGGAGGTCGGGGAGACCATTCTAGAGCTTCAGGAGTCAGTGTCTGCTCCGCTCAGCCTGTTGCCCCCTTCTGTTGGCTGATTTCTCCTTTTTGGAGTAGGAATGTTTACCCAATACCTGCACTACCATTTTATCTAGAAAATAAATAATTTGTTTTTGATATTACAGGCCCACAGATGACAGGAACTTGCCTTGAGTCTCAAGTGCGACTTTGGACTTTGCACTTTGGACGCTGTAAGAAGTTACTCCAGGACTCACTCAACCCCCTCACTACCTTCACCTTTATAAAAACCCCTCCTATTAATAAAATGTCTCCCTTCCTTGGCAATCCTCTTATCTGAATAATTGACTATTTGTGCTGCAAGCAGCTGGATCTAAGGAAAACCCCCATGTGTCTTGATAACAATTCTCCCCTCTGTTAAGGATCAGTTTCCCCACTTTCCTCCTTTGTAACTTAGAACTAACAGCTTCCCTATTCAAATTCGGATTTGTCATAGATTCCTATAAAATTTGATGCACTAAAAATAATTGTGCAGAGGCACCTTGGAGCCAAAGTGAAGAAATCCAAGAACTTTGTCACAGTATTTGAGCCTTCTGCCACATTAATAACGACTGCTTAGAGCACCTTAGGATTGATGTATATGGCTCAGCTCCCATAGCACAGTGGTTACGGCGATGGCCACATGCATCAAGGCTGGTGGCGTTGAACCCAGCCTTGGCCAGCTGAGCAACAATGACAACTGCAACAAAAAAATAGCCAGGCGTTTTGGCAGGCACCTGTGGTCCCAGCTGTTTGGGAGGCTGAGGTAAGAGAATCACTTAAGCTCAAGAGTTTGAGGTTGCTGTGAACTGTGATGTCACAGCACTCTACCAAGGGTAATAAAATGAGACTCTCTCTCTCTCAAAAAAAAAAAAAAAGAAGAGTTGATGTATCTTCCTTGGGGGATTATCCAGGCCACATGGGTCTTTTACATCTGTAAGTGTGGCCTTTTAACTGAGTCCAAATTTTACAGAACAAATCTTTTTATTTGGATTAATACATTTTTTGTTCATCTTTTTGTTATATTTTTGTTTTATTTTTAAAATGAACATATTTAAAATACCAAAGAATAAAATAAGTTTTCCAGATTGACTGGCACAATTAGAACATTAGTAAGCTATAAGGGCTAAATCAATGGCTGCTACACTCATGATTTAGTTCTAAATTCCTCTTCCTGACTGGCATCACTACCACATGAGGCTGGTTGGTAAAAATTTGGGGCGGAGAGAGCAGATATACCAGTCTGTTATCAGCTTCTGACAATGGTGCACTATTTCTGTTTGAAGGGGAATTTATGCATTGTTACATAGCTTGACAGTTTTGGTTAATTCTATCTGCTAACAGACCATCATGTCAAAGAAGACCAAAAGAATGCTGAAGGAAGAAAACAGATTTTTTAAAATTGGAATCGGGAATTGCAGTATTATCTTGTTTCTGCTAAAGATAAGATGATTTGTTTGCTTTGTGATACTGTAATATCAACATCAAAGAAATTCAGTGCTCATCGGCATTAGAGCACTCATAATGACCACAGATATTTCAAATTAGAGGAAGAAGCACAAAAATTTATATTGCAGAAATCAAAAGAGAAAAAGGAAAGAATTTTTTCAAGCAGCAACAAAACTTGGAAATAATGCCAATAGTTAGGAATTTTTTTTTCTTTTTATCTTTTGATTTCTGCAATATAAATTTTTGTACTTATCCCTCTGATTTGAAGTATCTGTGGTACTTATGAGTGCTCTAATGCTGATGAGCACTTATAAAGTAGCTTATATACTGGGGTGGGGGAAGGAAGGAAGACATTCAGTGGTGTAAAAATTGTGAAAAATGCACTGTCAAGGTTGTAAGATGCCTCGACTTCAATAACATTTCAAAGTACAAACAACTGCCTCTTTCAAGGAGAACCATGACTGATTGGCAGTGTGAATTAGCCTTCAACTTAACAACTTCATGCCTTACCTCCAAAGGAAAATAAATATTATTCAATAGTTCCGGATGAATCAGCTGATACTTATGAGTTGACATAGGTTTTATGCTTCATTTGGATCGTAATAGAAGATCTTCTTTGCTGCAAAGAATTACTCACTTTGGGCACTCTTGTGAAGAGACATAGGGAATAGATATCTTCACCAATTTTCAAGACAAGTGTCGTCAGGTTGAACTGAATTTCATAAATGTAGTGAGAGTATGTACAGATGGTTCACCTTTCATGACAGGAAAACATGAAGGGTTTACTGCACAGATTTTTAAAAAGTATTAACAACCCTATATAGCTAAAGAAATTCTTAGCAATAAAAACAAAGCTGGAGGCATCAGCCTACCAGACTTTAGGCTGTACTACAAGGCCATAGTGATCAAAACAGCATGGTACTGGCACAAAATAGAGACATAGACATCTGGAACCGAATAGAAAACTGGTATGAGATGAAACTAACATCTTATAGCCACCTAATCTTTGATAAACCAAACAAGAACATACACTGGGGGAAAGAATCTCTGTTAAATAAATAGTGCTGGGAGAATTGGATAGCCACGTGTAAAAGACTGAAATTGGACCCACACCTTCCTCCACTCAAAAAAATTGATTCAAGATGGAAAAAAGATCTAAATTTAAAGCATGAAACGCTAAAAATCCTCAAATAAAGTGAAGACATCAGCCTGGGGAAAGACTTCTTGAAGAAGACTTTCAGGACAACTGAAGCAATTAAGAAAAAAAAAAAAGTAGCTTAATTAAACTCAATAGCTTCTGTACAGCTAAGGAGGCAACAACCAAAGCAAATAAACAACCTACACAATGGGAAAGGATATTTGCATATTATGAATCTGACAAAAGCTTGATAACTAGAATCTACAAAGAACTCAAGTTAATCAACATAAAAAGGAAACAACAATCCCTTCTATCACTAGACAAGAGAAATGAACAGAGCCTTCTCTAAAGAAAACAGACAGACGAATGGCTAACAAGCATATGAAAAAATGCTTATCATCCCTAATTATCAGAGAAATACAAATCAAAACCTCCCTGAGATATTACCTAACCCCAGTGAGAATGTCTCACTTCACAAAATCTCAAAACTACGGATGTTGGTGTGGATGTGGAGAGAAGGGAACAGTTCTACATTGCTGGTGGGACTACAAGCTAATACAACCTTTTTGGAAGGAAATACGGAGATTCCTCAAAAACCTCACACTAGCCCTCCCATTTGATCTTGCAATTCCATTACTAGGCATCTACCAGAAGAAAAACTCCTTTTATCATAAGGACATTTGCACTGGACTATTTATCAGAGTTCAATTTATAATTGCTAAAATGTGGAAACAACCTAAATGCCCACCAACCCAGGAATGGATTAATAAACTGTGGTATATGTATACCATGGAATACTATTCAGCCATTAATAAGATGGAGACTTTACAATTTTTTGTATTAACCTGGATGGAGGTGGAACACATTATTCTTAGTAAAGCATCACAAGAATGGAGAAGCAAGAATTCTATGTACTCAATTCTGATATGAGGACAATTGATGACCTGGTACATGGTTGGGGGTAGGGGAGGGGGTACAAGGAGAGGGAAGGAGAGAGGGGTGTGGAGGGTCACAGGGTGTGACACACCTTATGGGGATGGGTGACAATTATAAGAGGGACTTTACCTAACAATAATCAATGTAACCTTGTCCTTTGTACCCTCGATGAATCACCAACAAAAAAAAAAAAAAAAAAAAAAAGGAAGAAAAAAGCATTGACAGGTCCAGATGCTCTCATTTCTTTCCATGGTAACTTGCATCAGCAAACTCTTTGTGCTAAAGCTACTATTTTTCCTATTTTCGTGACAGTTATAAGTATTGTTAACTGTATTTATGCAAAGGCAGCGTGGCATCATCAGTTTTATAACATGCTAATGTTGAACAAGGGTATTCAGCATGGATTTGCTGTATAACTGCAAAATGCACTGGCTATCACAGGGACAGCTAAGATTTTATCCCTGTGAGAACACATAGTTAAATTTTATGAAGAACAGAATCAGCAGTGTAAATTATTGAAAGAATATTTCTATAGGAATGCAGCATTTCTGTCTGGTACAACTTAACTGTCTCTTTTCAAGGTAAAACTAAGTGTATATATGATATGTGGGAAGAAAAATGCCATGTATTTTGAAAACTATCTTTTTTCAAAATATTTTTTCAAAAGGAAATTTCAGATAAATGTTGGCCTCAGTTAGCAAAGGTCATTGATGGCCAGGGGGATAGATGTGAATTATCTGAAGAGCACGAGGCTGTTATAGGCCTATTAATTGGAAAATACAATGAAAGGTTCACTGACTTTGGGAAACATGACATCACACTCAAATTGGCATTTCACCCTCATCTAGTTGATATCACCAAGCATGGTAGGAACTACAGATGGAATTGACTAAGCCCTCAGTAGATGACATTTTTAAGTCATTATTTGATGAAATATGGAAAAAAGCAATGGAATACCCATGTCTTTGGCAAAATGTCCCCAAAATACTTCATTGCTTTTCTATCATGTATTGCTATGAATCTACCATCTCCTACCTAATCTGAATCAAGGTGCCCTCAAGGTCACAAATGACTGATACCTATCTAGAAGAGGGTTTTTCAACCCTTTTTATGTCACAGCTCACTTGAACCTATAGTGAAACGTCTGTAGCATACTTAAAATATGTTGATCCAAAAAAAAGAGTTGAAAAAAGAATATACTTTGCTTTGAACTCTTTCAATAATAATACAATTCATGATCTTTAAAAATTTTCCTGACACATTTAAAATCCTCTCACAGCACACCGGTGTGCCCCGGCACACTGGTTGAGAATCACCATGGTAGAGGCTAAATATGTGGGCCTCCACGGTGCAACCCAATATTCAAATATTTCCCAACAAAAAACAGACACAACAAAGTCATTACTATGTTAGTTAACTTTATTTATTTATTTATTTTTTTGAGACAGGGTCTCCCTATGTCACCCTCGGTAGAGTTCTGTGGCATCACAGCTCACAGCAACCTCAAACTCTTGGGCTTAAGTGATTCTCTTCCCTCAGCCTCCCAAGTAGCTGGGACTATAGGGGACCACTACAGTGCCTGGCTATTTTTTGTTGCAGCTGTCATTGTTTAGCAGGCCCAAGACAGGCCTGAACTTGCCAGCCTCGGTGTATGTGGCCGGTGCCCTACTCGCTGAGCTACAGGAGCTGAGCCGTATGTTAGTTAACTTTAAAATTAACAAATAGTTTTCATTTTTTGAAATCAAGTACATAGCAGCTGGATTTCTACAAAACAACATACATGTTGAAGTGTATCTTATTGAAGCTTCTTGAATGTGGTCTAATTTGATTACAGTTAAATGAATGCAGCCTTTCTACATGAAAAGGTTTCCCACCCCTGCTCTAGGAATTTCATATGTGAACACCCCATCTATCTTTTGGTCTCTAATGAACCCCTCTATGAACTGGCCACATAGAACCCAATTCTGAAATGGCCACAGTCAGAACTGGGTTCTCTAGAGAATGTATGAGACAAATGAGACTCTCAACTAGCCCAGCAGAAATAACAGGACAAGTAGTACCTTTGGTTTAAAAATCACCAAGTTAAATGGAGAAAGAGGGAGAGGAAGGGACAAAGAATATTGTTTCAAGTCCAAGCCTGCTTAGCCAGGAGAAGGGCAGCCACAACACCCACACTCCCTACTCACAGGAGCCCCATTCAGCTCCTATAAAACCCACCCCAAAGTTAGAAGAAGGGTATTTTTTGCCCTGTACTCTTCACCCAATTTTTTAGAAAATGCTTGACCCAAAAAATAGCACCCCCACATAGAGATAAGTAATAGTCAGAAAAGAAAGAAGCATGGATATAACTGGATAGAAAGAAGAAAGGAGCATGCCCAAACAAAAGCCAGATGGAGAATAGACATCAGAAGAATTACGTTACAAGCAGAACAACAGTACACACAAACATTCATCTGGAGGGAAAGAATTTTTTAATGGCATCTGTGAAACTCAGAGCTCAAAGAAGAGATATAAGGATCAAAGAAGACATGATAAGGCAATGGGGAGAAATAAACGTGAGCTGAAAGAGCTCTGGGGAAAATGCAAAAGAGAAAAAAAAATGATTTCAAAGGCTAAAGCCAGACTGAAATTAAAATAAATATTGCTGAGCAACAGAGACATGAAGGAGAGTCTGAGAAAAAAAGAAATGAACAAAATATGTAGAATATCAAAAAGTTATAGAGAAAATAAGACAGAGTGTATAAACATGAATGTAATATGTGAACCTCCCCCAACCGAAACTGAACAAATAAAGTAGAAATAAAATAATTAAACACATGAGAGAAGGCACTTTATAAAATAATGGTAGATACATACTGTGTCTTGGGATAGAAAGGAAAAACTGATACGGATTGATCCATCAAAACATATGCATTCAATTTGGGGGATTTCAGTGATTACAGATAGTGCCCTACAACATTCAGCAACTCCTCTGTACCTCTCCCCGGACCTCTCAATCAATCAGCAAGTAAAATGAACACACATTTTTAAAAGCTACCTATCAGGCATCTTTGTGATAAAATGACCTTCTTTTTTCCTTTGGGTAAATACCCAGTAGCAGGATTGCTGAGTTAAATGGTAAGTCTACTTTTAGTTCTTTGAGGTGTCCACATAAAACCTTCCACAGAGCTTGTACCAGTTTGCACTCCCACCAGCGGTGTGTAAGGCTTGCTTTCTCTCCACGGCCACAACATATGTTGCTTTGGGATTTTTGATGAAAGCCTTTCTCACTGGAATTAGTGATACCTCATTGTGGTTTTGATTTGCATTTCCCTGATGATTAGAGACATGGAGTTTTTTCGTATGTTATGGGCCATGACTCTATCTTCTTTTGGAAAGCTTCTGCCCACGTCTTTTGCCCAGTTTTTTATGGGTTGTTTGAGTTTTTTCCTTGCTGATATACTTGAGTACTTTATAGATTCTGGTTATTAGCTTTGGTCAGATATATAGCATGCAAATATTTTCTAACATTCTGTAGGTTGTCTGTTCATTCTATTGATTGTTTCCCTGGCTGTGCAGAAGCCTTTTAATTTAATCAGGTACCATTTGTTAATTTTTATTGTTGCTGTGATTCCTTATATATTTTAAAAGATCATTCCGGTTCTTGTGTAGAAAATTCTTTGAGGTAGCCAAATGCAGAAATTGTGGACACCAAGTGCATTTCTCAGTATTGTCTAGGTGTATCCCACATTAACAACACCCAAATTTATGACTTATAAAAAATATTGTTCTCACTCGGGAGAACATCTTCTATGGATTCTGATCCATGTTGTCCTCACTCAGGGATCCAGACTGACAAGTTTCCACCACACAATATTGGTGTTTACCACATAGCAGGGAGAGGAAACAGGTGCATCTCCATGTCCAGCTCTTCGCACAGCAGAACATCCCCCATAGTGTCCTCTGACATGTAACTGACCAAAGTACACGACTAAATCCAAGGGACTAAGAAGGGAAATGCTACCGTTTGCCTGGGCAAAGTAGAATCAGAATGGTTATAAACATCTTATGGGCTACCACATCCTTCAAGAAGATGCAACAGGATTCTAGGCAAGAAGTCATGGAGGAGCAGTTAAGATTATTTTTAAAACAAATCAGAATTACTAAAATATATCCATTAATTGGATGTAAGGGTTGAGGGAGGTGGAAGAGTTGGGAATCATTCCCTGTGATGGATAGGGCAACCAGCTAAATGTCGGCAAAATATCCTGGGTTAGAGAACTAGAAGATATATTTTGGAGTGGGAGGAAACATTCAAACAGAGCTGTCTAGGACGTAGTTGGAAATGAGATCAGAAGAGAAGTCTGGGCTGAATTCATAAATCTTAGAGTGTTTGACATCTAGATGGTACCTGAAGCCAGTGGAACAGAGAAGATTTGGATAGTAGGGTAAGCAACTCATCCTTCAATGTCTGGAACGTTCTCAATTTTAGAGAGAGAGTCCCACATCTAGGAGACTTTCTCAAACTGCAGTAGTTGGTCACCCTATGAGAGCACGTGAGTAAAAGAAACACCTGAGCCAGATTCTTCAGAAGACAACGTGTACTGTCCAGATAGAGGAAGACAAATTGTCAAGTGATGCTGAGAAAAATGATCATGAAGATGGAAGGCAAGTCAGAGGAATGAGGGTTTAGAAAGCAAATGAAGGAATTTTCAAGGAGAGAGTAAGGATCAGCCGGGCCAAATGTTGTCCCAAGCTTGGATAGGACACAGCTTGAAAGTGTCCACTTGCTGAGACATTGGAAAACAGCTGAGATCGGACTCCCTGATGTTCATGAAGCTGAGCAGAGAGCAGGCAGGGAGGGGAGGTTCTGTCCAGACCTGGGAGGCTGAGACACCAGGAAGAGGACTGAGTTGTCTTGGGTGTAGTGACCAGATGTAGCAGATAACATGGCAGCGTCTTACATAGCAGAAAAGAATTGATGCGATCAACGTTCTTAACTTACGGTCGCCTCCAAACCTCCTCAGGAGACTGGAGTGCAGAATTAAAAAACAAACAAACAAAAAAATCAGCTGAACACAGAAGAGGACTCCAAAAAAAAAAAAAAAAAATCTTCCCAAATTATACAAATGAAAGATATAGAGAAAACTCTCTCATTCAAAAGCGAATATAGGGAAAATGCCAATTTGGGGGCCTATGAAAAGACTCTGAAATATAAATATAATGTGTATTTATAAAGACTCTGTAATAAATATAATGTGCAGGGGGCCAGCTCCCACACAACCTGTGGGTATCTCTAATTCTTGGCAGTGACAAGAGAATGAAGCAAATGAAGACAAGAAGCAAGATAGGATTTAAAAAGAGTGGGGCCAGAGGACCATCACTACCAAATGTAAGCAACAAGGAAGGCCTCATGTTCAGGGTTAACTTAGTATTTACTACCTAGATTATCTCCAAATTAGCATATTAATACAAAAACAGCATTATGCCTCATCATTCTTGGGCTACTTTCAGCTAAGCTACTATTTAGCTCACTTTTGTAACTACTTTACTGAACCCTAAGCTATTTATAAATTAAGGAAATGGGATGCAGTTCACAGACCAAGGAACACAATTTAGAAGCAGGATGCAGGAGCTGACAGCACACATTATTTCCACAGGAGTCAATTAAGTCTGGGGGTCCCTGCAGTGCACAGCTGAAGCCACATGCTTGTCAGGAGCTGGGAGAAAGCAGCTGTTCTTGTCTAGCTTCAAGAGTTCTTCCTCTTATCAGACAGCCAGCTCCTGTACTGTTCCCAACACATCTCGCCATGGCTCATTTGCCCCAGAGACCTTTACAGGGGTTCTCTGTGGGGGAAAGCTCAGGCCTCAGTAAGACATTTTTTGTTCCTTTCTCCAAGGCCTGTGCTGTGGTGTTCAGCAGACTTTGAGGGCTCCCAATATACATTGTGGTCTTCTGCGAACATACTCTCTTCAATATCCATGTCTTCTATCTTTCCTTCATCCTATTTCTCATAATCCGCATCCCCTAACTGATTCTTATCAACAAAAACATTTCATAAAAATCCCATTTATGTAAATACTTCAAAAGAGTGGCCTCTTCTGCCTCAACCCCCTTGGCCTTGTGCTCCCACATTTCCACACACAATAATGAAAAAATTTAATAACTTTTTTCTTAATACAAGACAGCATGAATTAGTTATTGGAGTTTTTTGTTACAAGATGTAGGAGTTCTTTATTTATTTTGAGTATTGATGACTTATCAGATATATGGTCTGCAAATATTTTCTCCCATTTCCTAGGTTGCCTTTTCATTATTTTCTTTGCTGTATGGGAACATTTCACTTGTCTACTTTTGCTTTTGTTGCCTATGCTTTGGTGTTGTGTGCAAGAAATCATTGCTCAGCCCATATCTAAAAGCTTTTCCCCTGTGTTTTCTTCTAAGATTTTATAGTACTAGGTTTTATGTTTATGCCTTTTATATATTTTAGTTGATTTTTGTATATGTTGTATATAATAGTCTAATTTTATATTTTTCCCATGTGAATATTCCATTTTTACAGCATCATTTATTGGAGATTATCTTTTCTATATCATATATCTTTGGCACTTATTCTGGGCTCTCTATTCTATTCCATTAGTATATATGTCATATGTATGTTTTTTTTTTTTTTGCCAGTATCATACTGTTTTGATTACTGTAGCTTTGTTATATGTTTTGAAATCAGGGAACATGGTACCTCTAGCTTTGTTCATACTCATAATTGCCTTGGTTGTTTGAAGTCTTCTGTCATTCCAAGTGAATTTTAGAATTGTTTTATCTATTTCAACAATGATGTCATTGAGATTTTCATAGAGACTACATTGAATCTATTGATTGCTTTAGAAAATACAGACATTTTAGTAATAATAATTCTTCCAATCAATGAACACAGACTTATTTGTGTCCCTTTACATTTTTTGGTCAATGTTTTATGGTTTTCTATGTATAAGTCTTTCACCTCCTTAATTAAACTTATTCCTAAATTTTATTTTATTCTTTTTCATGCTGTTATGAATGGAATTATTTCCTTAACTTCTATTTCAGATTGGTTGTTGGTGGTGTATAAAAATGAAACTGATTGGGCAGTGCCTATGGCTCAGTGAATAGGGCACCAGCCCCATATTCTGAGGGTCGTGGGTTCAAACCCAGCCCCGGCCAAACTGCAACAAAAAAATAGCCAGGTGTTGTGGTGGGCACCTGTAGTCCCAGTTACTTGGGAGGCTGAGGCAAGAGAATTGCCTAAACCAAAGAGCTGGAGGCTGCTGTGAGCTGTGACACTACAGCACTCTAGTGAGGGCAACAAAGTAAGACTATGTTTCTTAAAAAAATAAATAAATAAAAAATTTAAAAAATGAAACTGATTATTGTTTGTTATTTTTTTTATTCTGTTCCTTTACTGAATTTACTTATTAGCTAGCAATATTTTGTGAGTGTGAACTCTTTAGGGTTTTTAAAAATATATATTAATAACAACATGTCATGTGCAAACAGAGCTCATTTTACTTCTTTCTTTCCAATTTGAATGCCTTTCAATTTTTTTTTCTTGTCTAATTGCTCTGGCAAAGATTTCCAGCCCTATTGTTGAATAAATACCAGTGGCAAGAGTTATTCTTAGAGTGAAACCTTTTAGCTTTTCACCATGATTTTACATATTTGGCTTTTGGTGTGTTGACTAAAGTTCCTTCTATACCTAATTTATTGAGAGTCTTTATCTTGAAGAGGTATTGAGTTGTGTCAAATACTTTTTATGGGCAGGGCATTATGGGTCTTGCTTGTAATCCTAACACTCTGGGAGCCCAGGATGAGTGGACTGCTTGATCTCAGGAGTTCACAAACAGCCTGAGCAAGAGCAAGAACCTGTCTCTACCAAAAAAAAAGAAAAAAAATAGCCAGGCATTGTGGTGGGCTCTTGTAGTCCCAGCTACTTGGTAGGCTGAGGCAGGAGGATTGCTTGAACACAAAAGTTTGAGGTTGCTGTGAACTATGTTGACCCCTCTGCACTCTACCCAGGGAGACAGACTGCCTCATAAACAAAAACAAAAACAAATAATTTTTATGCATCTGAGATGACCATGTAATTTCACTCTTTATTATGTTCAGATGATATACCACATTGATTTATTTGTATATGTTAAACCATCTTTATATCCATAGGATGAATCCTACTTGCTTTAGAAGTATAGTATATAAGTATATACTTATATAGTATAATTATAGTATATAATTTTTTAAATATGCTATCATGTTAAAATTGTTAATATTATGTTAAAAGTTTTTGCATTTATGATCTTCAAGACTACTGGCCTATAATGGCACTTTTTTCTTGAGGTGTTGTTATCTGGTTTTAGTATCAAGGTGATGCTACCTTCATCAAACAGCTTTAGAAGCATTTCCCTCTCCTTCTGTTCTTTGGAAGAATTTAAGAAGAGTTGGTATTAATTCTTCTCTAAATGTATGTTAAAACTCACCCATGAAGCCAATTGGTCTTGGGTTTTTTCTTTGTAGGGAGTTTTTCTTTATTACTTGTTTTCAATCTTCTTGTTTATTTATTGGTTTATTCAGGCTTTCTATTTGTTCTTGATTCAGTCTTGGAAAATTGTACATTTCTAGAAATGTCTCTGTTTCTTTTCTCCTGTCCAATTTGTTGGCATACAATTGTTTAAAATATAATTTTTATGATGCTTCCCTGTGGGGTCTTTTATAATGTCTTCTCTTTCATTTCTGATGTTTTTATTTGAGTCTTCTTTTTAATGGTTTGTCAGTTTTATTTTTCTTTTCAAAACACCAACTCATAGTTTTGTCAGTTTTTTAAAAGTGTTTTCTATTTCATTTAATTCTGCTTTGATATTTATTATTTCATTCCTTTTGCTAATTTGGTGTTTAGTCAATTCTTCCTTTTATAATTCATTGAGGTACAATTAGGATGTTTACTTGAGATTTTTTATAAAATAAGTGTTTATTGTTAATAAACTCCTCTCTTAGCACTGTGTTTGCTGCATCCCGTAAGTTTTCTTTTGTTGTGTTTCCATCTGTTCATCTCAAAATATTTTCAGATTTTCTTTTGATTTCTTTTTTGACCCAATGGTTGTTTAATAGTGCTGTTTAATTTTCCTGTATTTGTGAGTTTTCCTATTTCTATTCTATTTTTGTTTTCTAGTTTCATTCCACTGTGATTGGAAAGATACTTTGAATAATTTCAGTCTTCTTAAATTTGTGAAGACTTGTTCCATGGCCTGGCATATGATCTATTTGGAAGGATGTGCTATGCACTCTTGAGAAGAATGAATATTCTATTTCTGTTGCATTGGTCTGGAACCAAACCCACTCTGAGGTATGACTGTATAATTTTCTTGAATATTTCCTTTACATACATTGAGAACCACATTAGACAGTGTTGCAGCTTTGTGCTTCATCTGTCAACATAATTTAGAAAACTCAAAGAGAGAAAGCAAAGCAAGTCCACTGTACTCACCTGTAGTTACATATAATATAAACATATAATTTATAAACTATACATTATTTATATAATTCTTCCTTTCTGATGTTCTAAGAGTCTTTCTTTTATTCTTTCTTTTATTTTTAGAAAACTTCCTTGGGCCATTCTTTTAGGGTAGGTCTATTGGTGACAGATTCTCTTAGTTCTTCTTCATCTCATGTTTTTATTTTCTCTTTGTTCCTGGAGGATATTTTCTTTATAGTTTTTTTTTTTTTTAGCTGGCCAGGGCTGGGTTTGAACCTACCATCCTCAGTATATGGGGCTGGTGCCCTACTCACTGAGCCACAGGTGCCGCTCGATATTTTCTTTATATATAGAATTCTGAATTAATATGTATTTGTTTTTCTTTAAATATTTGCAAAATATTGTACCACTTTGTTCTGGTCTCTGATTTCTGATGGGCATTCTACTGTCATCTGAATTGTTTTCCTATATAGCTAATGTGTTGTTTCTCTCTCACTACTTTTAAGAAATTTTTTTTTTGTTTTCAATTTTTAGAATTTTGACTTTGATATATATGTATCTTGGTATGGATTTCTTTTCTTTCTTTCTTTCTTTCTTTTCTTTTCTTTTCTTTTCTTTTTTCCATTTCTTTTTCTTTCTTTCTTTTTTTTTTTTTTGTAGTTTTTGGCCAGGGCTGGGTTTGAACCCACCACCTCTGGCAGATGGGACTGGCACCCTACCTTTTTAAGCCACAGGCGCCACCTATTGGTATGGATTTTTTATACCCATATGTCTATTCCTTTTTAGTCAATTTCGGAATTTTTCATTCATTATTTCTTTAAGTACTTTTTTAGTCTCAACTTCTTTTTTCTTTCCTTCTAGGACTTAAATAACACAAATTGTTACATCTATTACTATGCATATTTGTATTTTGTCCCTGAGGTTGTGTTATTTCCTATTTTTTTTTCTTTTCTGATCTATTTTCTCTCTGTTGTTTAGATAATTCTATTCTATCTCCAAGTTCTCTGATTGTTTCTTCCATTCACTCTGCTGTTGGGCCCATTTGTTCAGTTGTCTATTTTGTTTTATCATATGCAATTAAGTTTGTGAACTTGCCATCATGTGTTTGCATTGGCAGCACTGTACAAACATCTCGGTGTGTGGCATATCAGTGTCTCATAGCTGTGCTCATGTTGACATGTGACAGTGTTGCTTAATGGCATTCATTATTGTTGTTGCATGTTTTTGTGTGCCTACTCAGGCAGATCTTGATTAGAGCAACAAAGAAACATTCGTAAATTTCTTGTTAAACTTGGAAGTAAAATCAGGGACATGCTAGTCCAAGTTTGAGGAAACAATACCATGAAGAAAATGACAGTGTACAAATGGATTAAATGTTTTTCTGAGGGGAGAGAAAGCATCACTGATAAAGAGAAGTGAGGATGTCCAGTAATGAGCAGAACTGAAAAAACTGCAAAAATTCATCAGATTGTGTTTCAAAATAATCAGTTGACTGTGAGAAGCATAGCAGACCAAGTAAATATTAATGCAGAAACAGTTAAGAAAATCATCACTGAAAATCTTGGCTAACAACTCATGGCTCTTGCATCACAACAGTGCACCAGCTCATGTGGCACTGTCTGTGAGGGAGTTTTTTGCCAGTAAACACATAAATGTATTGGAACATCCTCCCTACTCACATGATGTGGCCTCCTATTACTTTGGTTATTCATCCAAAGATAACATAAATATTGAAAAGAAAGACATTTTTATACATTCGGGACATCAAGAGTGATAAATCTGTGACAACAGCTCTGATGGCCTGTCCAGAAGAAGAGTTCTAAAATTGCTTTGAAGAGAAGACTAGGTGCTGGCATCAGTGCATAGCTTCCCAAGGAAAGTACTTCAAAGGTGACCATAGTGATATTCAGCAATGAGCATGTAGAGTTCTTTGTAGAATGAGTTTGGGATCTTAATTGTCAGACCTTGTCAATTAGTTCTAAAATCTCCATTTGGTTCTTCTTCATATCTTTTTTCCCCCCTGAGGTGTTCGATTGTTTTGCTAAAACTTTTTTTGTTCTTGCTCCAATACAATAAATGGTTTTTAACTGAAACCAGGACATTTGGAGTGTTATGTCACAAAACACTGGGTCTTACTTAAATCTTATTTGAGCAGGTCTTTCCCAAAAATATCTAGTGAGAGAAAAGGAGGGCTGCCTCATGCCTGCCAGTGAGTTTGAAAGATCCAGTTCTACCTCTGTTGACACCAGGGGTTCCTAGCTCCTTCCAGGTGGGAATGAGAGTGGAAGCTCCCTCCTTGGTTTTCTCTTACACCACCCTACAAGGAGTGAACCTCATTATTGCTCTTCACGTGGCCTCTGCCAACACCATGCAGGGGGCTGGGTGACCTGGTTACCACTAAATGGGGATGAAAGTCCTGAATATATACTGGGCTTCTTCAGACACCATCTAGCAAGGGTATTAGGGCATCTTGTTGCAGCAGTTCTCAACCTATGGATCTTGACCCCTTTGGGGGTCGAATGACCCTTTCACAGGGGTCGCCTAAGACCATCCTGCATATCAGATATTTACATTACAATTCATAACAGTAGCAAAATTACAGTTATGAAGTAGCAATGCAAATAATTTTATGGTTGGGGGTCACCACAACATGAGGAATTGCATAAAGGGTTGCAGCATTAGGAAGATTGAAAACCACTGCATTATAGTCTAGCAAGGATGGAAGTCTGGGCTCCCCACTTTGTCTTTTGCTGGAGACTGTAAAGTGTAACTGCAGTTCTTTTCTATGATGTTTGGCTGAAGTGAACAGTTATACTTGAATGTTTTCTTTTTGTAAGGCTGCAGCTTTCCTGGTCCTGTGGCTGGGGAAAATGGGCTTTTCTTTTTTGTTTTCTGTTGCTGCTTGTTTTGCCATTACCTGTTGTTGTTTCTGGACTATTGACTTCTCCACCCCCATGTCTGGGGAAGATGAAGCAAAAGGAGAACTCAGGGGACTCACCTTTGTGTCATTTGTTGGGTCTTGAGTTCCTTAGCCAAATAGCTCCTTTCCATCTTTGAGATTCTACTTTTGTTTCTTTCATATAATATATCCAGAATTGGCTTGGCATCTGTGGCTCAAGCAGATAAGGTGCCAGCCACATATACCTGGGCTGGTGGGTTTGAATCCAGCCTGGCCCACCAAACAACAATGACGGCTACAAACAAACAAAAAATAGCTGGCCATTGTGGCAGGTGCCTGTAGTCCTAGCTACTTGGGAGGCAGAGGCAGGAGACCCGCTGGAGCCCACACGTTGGAGGTTTCTATGAGCTGTGATGCCATGGCACTCTCCCCAGGGCAACAGCTTGAGGCTCTGTCTCAAAAAAAAAAAAAAATCTAGAATTTAGGCTGGGTATGGTGGCTCAGGCCTATAATCCTAGCACTAGGGGAGGCTGAGGCAGGTGGATTGCCTGAGCTCAAGGGTTCCAGACCAGCCTGAGCAAGAGTGAGACTTGGTCTCTAAAAATAGCCAGACGATATGGCGGTCGCCTGTAGTCCCAGCTACTCAGGAGGCTGAAGCAAGATAATCACTTGAGCCCAAGAGCTTGAGGTTGCTGTGAGCTATGGCACACAACACTCTACTGAAGGCAACAAAGTGAGACTCTGTCTCAAAAAAAAAAAAAAAAAAAACAACCAGAACTTTATTATAGTTGTGCTTAGCAGAAAGAATAGGGAAAAATACATCTGTACCATCTTTCTGAAAGTATATCTCCTCACTATGGTAATTTTAAAGTGTAAAATGTTAAAGTGTTCAATGTTGTATCAGAAATAGATAAAATAGTTAGATTAAAATCATTTTAAAGGGGGGTGACAGGGGATATGGAAGAAGGGAGGGTATGCCGGGGGACCTCACCTAATGTGCATGATGCAATGGTACATTTCAAAACTATTAAGGAATGAGTATAATTGTGATGGATGTGTTACTTGGTTCAATGTAAATATTTCACATTGTATATTGAAGAAGTACCCTGAACCCCATAAATGCATCAACGTACAAAGTTATGATTCAATAAAAAATAATTACTTATAAAAAAATCATTTTAAAAAACCAGTATAAGAGGCTGGGTGTCATAGCTCAGGCCTGTAATCCCAGTGCTATGGAAGGCTGAGGCAGGAGGATCACTTGAGCCAGGGACTTTGAAGTTGCAGTGAGCTGTGTTCACACCACTACACTGTAGCCTGGGCAACAGAGCAAGATCCTATCACTAATATACATAAATAAATAAATGAATAAATAAATAAAATTAGTAAAAACTTCTGAAAAAATGTCTAGCTAATTGGAAAAAGAATTTGATTTCTTCACATATAATACTCCAAAATTAATTCCATATAGATCACTTGTATAAGTAATTAATTTTAAAAGTTAAACTATATACAGGAGAAAACATAAGCACAATCAGAGTAGAAATAAAATCGTAACATTCTGTGCACAATTAATAGTTGTCATTAATATGTAAATAATCTTTACAAATCAATAAGTGAAATATGACTACTATAAATAAAAAATAATTAGAGAAAGACCCAAAGAGACCATTTGCATAAAGAATATAATAGCTGGCTGGTACCAGGGCTCACACCTGTAATCCTAGCTCTCTGGGAGGCCAACCTGGAAAAATCACTTGGGCTCAGGAGTTTGAGACCAGCCTGAACAAGAGTGAGACCCCCTATCTCTACTAAAAACAGAAAAACTAACCAACTGTAGTGGGCAACTGCAGTCTTAGCTACTCATGAGGCTGAGGCAGGAGGATCACTTGAGCCCAGGACTATGAGCCAGGCTAATTCCAGAGCACTTAAGCCCAGGCAACAAAGTGAGACTGTGCCTTAAAAAAAAGTTTTGTAAGGGGGTGGAGGTAAGCAGACTGCAGTCAGCTTTCCACAGAGGCTCCCATCCAGAAGGAGAGTTAAAAGACAGAAGTTTAGCAAATAAGCTGATTGTATGGAGCAGAGCCAAGAGAGAAGGTTGAAGAACACACATCAACCCTACTAAGGCAAGCTACAACCCCAAAGGGCTAGTTAATCTACTCCTGGAGCCCCCAATCCAACTTCTCCTTATCTGCTAATCTAGCCAAACAGTGTAAACTAAGCATAGGGCAGAATCAGCAGAAAAACTCCAGTAACATGAATAACCAGAGTAGATCAACCCCCCACGCACACAAGGAAGGAATTGGCAGATGCAACTGAAGATCCCATCCATAAACAGATGGCTCAGATATCACAAGTTGAGTGCAGAGTCTGGAAATAAGCAAATAAGATTAACAGAATGGAGAAAAGGAGGGAATCAGAATTTCAAGGAATTATTCAAAAGATGTCTCAAGAATTCAATGATTTCAAAGATAAAACGACCAAAGATTTTGACAAATTGAGGCAAGAGATTGCAGCCCTCATAGATCTGAAAAATATGGTAGAATCCCTCACTAACAGAATGGAGCAGGCAGAAGAAAGGATCTCTGACATTGAAGACAAAGCTTTTGAATGCGCCCAAGTGCTCAAAGAGGAAAAGAAATGGCAAGCAAAATGGATCATTCTCTCAGAGAGCTCTGGGATAATTCAAAGAGAGCTAATATTCACCTTATAGGAATCCCTGAGCTTCACAAAACACAGAAGATCTTCTTCATGAAATCATGAAAGAGAACTTTCCAGATATGCCAAGAGATCCTGAAATTCAGATAGCTGATAGTTTCAGAAGTTCAGCACAAATCAACCTGAATAAGATATCCCCCAGGCACATCATTATTAACTTCACTAAAATTAATATGAAAGAGAAAATTCTAAAAGCAGCCAGACATAAGAAAACCATAACCTATAAAGGGAAGAATATTAGAACAACTGCAGATCTCTCTGCTGAAAACTTTCAGGCTAGAAGATGGTGGTCATCAACTTTTAATCTCCTAAAACATAACAACTTTCAACCCAGAATCCTGTATCCAGCTAAACTGAGTTTCATCTACAATGGAGAAATTAAATACTTTAATGACACTCACATGTTGAAGAAATTTGCCATAACTAAACCAGCTCTCCAGGATATTCTCAGACCTATCCTCCATAATGACCAGGGCAATCCTCCACCACAAATGTAAACTCACACAGAAATTTTTGCTCAAATTCCAACTTCCAAAGTGGTGAAAGGATTAAAAATGACCACTGGACTTTTGAAAAACTTGATACTCGAAATTTTACCAGGCTTATCAATATTCTCAATTAATGTGAATAGCTTAAATTGTCCTCTAAAGAGGCACAGGTTGTCTGACTGGATACAAAAACTCAGGCCAGATGTCTGCTGCATACAAGAATCTCATCTTACCTTAAAAGATAAATATAGACTCAGGGTGAAGGGATGGTCATATATACTCCAGGCAAATGGAAAGCAGAAAAAAGCAGGTGTTGACATTTTATTCACAGATACAATATGCTTTAAACCAACAAAAATAAGCAAGGATAAGGATCGTCACTTTATATTTGTTAAGGGTAATACTCAATATGATGAGATTTCAATTATTAATATTTAAGCACCCAACCAGAATGGACCTCAATTTATAAGAGACACTCTAACAGGCATGAACAACTTGATTTCTTCCAGCTCCATCATAGTTGGAAATTTCAACACTCCTTGGTAGTGTTGGATAGATCATCTAATAAAAAGTTGAGCAAAGAAATTTTAGATTTAAACTTAATTATCCAACATTCGGATTTAACAGACATCTACAGAACGTTTCATCCTAACAAAACTGAATACACATTTTTCTCATCAGCCCATTGAACATACTCCAAAATCGATCACATTTTAGGTCACAAATCTAACCTGAGCAAATTTAAAAGAATAAAATTATTCCTTGGACCTTCTCGGACCATCATGGAATAAAAGTTGAACTCAGTAACAACAGGAATCTTCAGACTCATACAAAAAAAAAGAAAGCTAAATAACCTTATGCTGAATGATAGATGGGTCAGAGATAAGATTAAGAAGGAAATTACCAAATTTTTGGAACAAAACAATAATGAAGACACAAATTGTCAGAACCTCTAGATACCACTAAGGCAGTCTGAAGAGTGAAATTTATAGCACTGCAAGCCTTCCTCAAAAGAATGGAAAGAGAAGAACTTAACAACTTAATGGGACATCTCAAGCAACTGGAAAAGGAAGAACATTCCAATCCCAAACCCAGAAGAAGAAAAGAAATAACCAAAATTAGAGCAGAATTAAACAAAATTGAAAACAAAAGGATTATACAACAGATCAAAAATCAAAAAGTTGGTTTTTGAAAAGGTCAGTAAAATAAACCTTTGGTCAACCAAACCAGGAAAAAAGAGGAAAATCTCTAATTTCATCAATCAGAAATGGTAAAGACAAAATAACAACAGACCCCACAGAAATTCAAAAAATCCTTAATGAATATTACAAGAAACCTTATTCTCAGAAATAAGAAAATCTGAAGGAAATTGACCAATACTTGGAAGCACGCCACCTTCCAAGACTTAGCCAGCATCAAGTGGAAATGTAGAACAGACCTACCTCAAGTTCTGAAATAGCATCAACTACACAAAATCTCCCTAAAAAGAAAAGCCCAGGACCAGAAGGCTTCACCTCAGAATTCTACCAAACCTTTAAAGAGGAACTAGTACCTATATTACTTAACCTTTTCCAAAATATAGAAAAAGAATGAATACGACCCAACACATTCTATGAAGCAAACATCACCTTGATCCACAAACCAGGAAAAGACCCAACAAGAAAATAAAATTATAGACCAATATCACTAATGAATATTGATGTGAAAATATTCAAAAAAATCCTAACAAACGGA
>NW_003852441.1:6453229-6526374 GCF_000181295.1 Otolemur garnettii | reverse complement strand
ACAGTAAGTAAAGCAAGCAGACAGCCCTCAGAATGGGAGAAGATATCTGCTGGTTATGTCTCCAACAAAGGTTTAACAACCAGAATCCACAGAGCATATTAGCAAGAAAAGAACAAGTGATCCCATCTCAGGGTGGGCAAGGGTCTTGAAGAGAAATTTCTCTGAAGAAGACAGGCGCATGGCCTACAAATATATGAAAAAATGCTCATCATCATTAATCATCAGAAAAATGTAAATCAAAACTACTTTGTGATATCATCTAACTCCAGTAAGATTAGCCCACATCACAAAATCCCAAAACCAGGGATGCCGGCATGGGTGTGGAGAAAAGGGAACACTCCTACACTGCTGGTGGGAATGTAAACTAATATGTCCCTTTTGGAAAGATGTTTGGAGAACACTTAGAGAACTAAAAATAGAAAATAGACCTGCCATTTGATCCTACAATTCCTCTACTAGGTATATATCCCGAAGACCAAAAATCACATTACAACAAAGATATTTGTACCAAAATGTTTATTGCAGCCCAATTCATAATTGCTAAGTCATGGAAGAAGCCCAAGTGCCCATCGATCCACGAATGGATCAATAAATTGTGGTATATGTATACCATAAACTATTATGCAGCTTCAAAGAAAGATGGAGACTTTACCTCCTTCATGTTGGAAGCTGGATGGAGCTGGAAAATATTCTTCTTAGCAAAGTATCTCAAGAATGGAAGAAAAAGTATCCAATGTACTCAGCCCTACTAGGAAACTAATTTATAGCTTTCATATGAAAGTTATAACCCAATCATAGCCCAAGAATATGGGGAAGGGGGAGAGAAAGGGGAGGGAAGGGGGAAGGATGGATGGAGGGAGGGTGATTGGTGGGACCACATCTATGGTCCATCTTACAAAGGTACATGTGATCTTTCTAAATGTAGAATATAAATGTCCTAACACAATAACTAAGAAAATGCCATGAAGGCTATGTTAACCAGTTTGGTGAAAATATTTCAAATTGTATATAAAACCAGCACTCTGCACCCCATGATTGCATTAATGTACACAGATATGATTTAATAAAAAATAAATTTTTTTGTTTTGTTTTGTTTTTTAAAAAGAACACAACAGCTATCAAATATAGGATAATATCACCTTCTCAACTAATGAGAAGTGAACAATCAGACAAATTAACTTCCTTGGTTTAGTTTGGTTTAGTTGCATACTACGATTAAACTCACAAACACTTACAAATGTAATTGTGCTGAGAATAAATCCAGAAAAACTTTGCGATGGAAATTTCTCAGGAAGTACTAAAAGTTACAAAGATCTTCGTTCTTTTTGACCAAGTAATTCCATTTTGGGAAACTTATCCTAAAGAAAAGAAGATTAACATAAAGATTCATGGAGAAGGCTGGGCACCTGTGGCTCAAGTGGCTAAGGCGCCAACCACATACACCTAAGGTGGTGGGTTCGAATCCAGCCTGGGCCCGACAAACAACAATGATGGCTGCAACCAAAAAATAGCCAGGCGTTGTGGCGGGTGCCTGTGGTCCCAGCTACTTGGGAGGCTGAGGCAGGAGACTCTCTTGAGCCCAGGAGTTGGAGGTTGCTGTGAGCTTTGATGCCACCAGCACTCTACCCAGGGGGACAGCTTGAGGCGTTGTCTCAAAAAAAAAAAAAAAAGATTCATGGGGAAGAATGTTAATAATAAAGTATCAATTATGTTTAAAAAGTGCAATACCCTGAGGATTCTAACAATGAAAAATTGGCTGAATAAAGAAGAGCACAGTCATAGCAAAAGAGGCCACGTGACTGGTATAAACCATGTCGTATAAGAACACTTAATGCCATGGGGAGAATGCTCATGATTCATCATTATGTGAAAAAAAATAAATAAATAAAAGGCAGATTACGCAGTAGCTTGGACACTAATGCTCTTTTATTAGGTAAAAAAATTTCATAGAAATAATGTATTAAGAAGGCACAAAAGTACTAGCACTTGAAAACTTGAGCCCCACAATTATGATTTACATTTTTTCTTCTTTTTATTTTTCTATCTTCAAAATATATTACAGGAAAGCATACTTATATATTTAAAACAAAACAATAAATACATGAGAATTTCCTAGGGAATGCTTTTAACGGCTTGATGGCATCATTGGGGATCCAGGCTCTTTCTTTTCCTCCTTTCTTCTGTCATCCAGGGCCCTTCGCTTTTCATCCTCATGCTTTCATTCTTACAAGGTAGCCATTGTACCTACAGACGTCACACAAACGCTCCAGGCTGGAAGGGGGGAAAGAGCCCACCGTCTGCACACGCACCCCTTTTGGGTGGACTGTTTCTCAGAGACCCCTTTACCCATCTCCTGCCCACATCTCATATGAAAATCCAGCTGCAAGGGAAGCTGAAAGATATATTTTCTTTCTCAGACTCTTAGAGTAGACGATGGCAGGAAAGAAAGAAGGGGCTGGGGATGGGCGCTGAGCAAGCCAACTGCAGTTTTTACATAGTATTTTTTATGTAGAAAATTAAAAGCATATTTTGTGGAGTGCATGGATTGAATATAGTGACAACCAAACTATGCAAGAGTTGTGCTTTTGGGGCCCTGTAAAAAGCATTTGTGACATCTGACCATTAAAAGGAGTTAGGAGATGTACTTACAAAGTATTCAGGCTCTGATCCCGACATGGCAGGGGTGCGACACTATAAATTGTATGTCTTTATACTGAGAAAAGATTAGAAGGCCGTGCTGGGTGTGCTTATCTTGACCATCAGCTCACTCACAGCCACGTTGCTGTGTTGTCTGGGGAAGGAGCCCTTTCATGCTGTGTTTGGTTATATGAAACCTAAGTCAGCCACCCAGTTTCTGCAACAAAAATCATCAAAAAGCAAGATTTGTCATACAACGGAAAGCAGCAAGCTGTTGGATAAGGAGCAAGCAAAGTCTGTGGAGGTCGGGAGATCTGAGAGTTGCATCAGACTGCAATAAACAGCTGTGTGCCTTGTGCCTGGAATCAGCATCCACAAACTTTGGTTTCCTCATCTGTCAGGTCGAGGGGGTGTGCTGAAAAGATTTCTTAGGCAAGACATTACTGTGTCCTCTTATAATACCCTATTATAATTGATATCCTCTGAAAATTTATAACTGCAAAGGTAAGAATCGCACTAAATCTCACAGTGACAGAAAGGATCGCAGATCTCGAGAAATCAAGATGGGAAGGGTTATTGGGGTTCTTTTTATTTATTTATTTTTGAAATAGAGTCTCAAGCTGTTGCCCTGGGTAGAGTGCCATGGCATCACAGCTCACAGCAACCTCCAAGTCAAGCTCAAGTGATCCTCTCTCCCCAGTTTTTCTATTTTTAGTAGAGATGGGGGTCTTGCTTTTGCTTAGACTCGTAAGCTCAAGCAATCCACCCATCTCAGCCTCCCCAAGTGGTAGGATTATGGGTGTGAGCCACTAACCTTGGCTGGTCATTGGGTTTCTTCAAAGTAGATGGCAGATGGAGGTGGCACATGGTACAATCCATAGAGGAACTAACACAGATATAACCCTTGGAGGCTGGGCATGGTGGCTCATGCCCATAATCTTAGCATTCTGGGAGGCCAAGGTGGATTACTTGAACTCAGGAGTTCAAGACCAGCCTGAGCAAGAGTGAGATTCCTGTCTCTAAAAATAACCGGGCATCAAGTGTCCATCTATCCACGAATGGATCAATAAATTGTGGTATATGTATACGATGGAATATTATGCAGCTTTAAAGAAAGATGGAGACTTAACTTCTTCATGTTTACATGGATGGAACTGAAACATATTCTTCTTAGCAAAGTATCTCAAGAATGGAAGAAAAAGTATCCAATGTACTCAGCCCTACTAGGAAATTAATTTATAGCTTTCATATGAAAGCTATAGCCCAATTATAGCCCAAGAATATGGGGAATGAGGAGAGGGAGGGGAGGTCAGGGGAGGTCAGGGGAGGAGGATGGGTGGAGGGAGGGTGATTGGTGGGACTATGGTCCATCTCACAAGGGTACATGTGAATCTTTCTAAATGTAGAATATAAATATCTTAACACAATAACTAAGAAAATGCCATGAAGGCTACGTTAACCACTTTGGTGAAAATATTTCAAATTGTGTATAAAACCAGCACACTGTACCCTATGATTGCATTAATGTACACAGATATGATTTAATAAAAAAAAATAGCTAGGCATTTTGGTGGGCACCTGTAGTCTCAGCTACTGGGGAGGCTGAGGCAAGAGCATCACTGGAGCCCAAGAGTTTGAGGTTGCTATGAGCTATGACACCACGTCACTCTACCCAGGGTGATGGAATGAGACTCTGTCTCAGAAAAAAAAAAAAAAAAAAGTAAAGTAAAATGCATAAAATAGATATAACCCTTTGGGACCAAATCTAACTTTATTTACACTACTTTGCTGAATTGGAAAAATGACTCAGTAATGCAATTTACTGAACCCATTCCCCAATTGAAGACCTTGTTGATTTCATCTCACAAACTAAAGCAAACAAACAAACAAAACCTATACACCCACACACACATGCACGCCCCTCAGGAGTGAGACAAATTGCTACAGTGCGGAAGGTGTTATGACAGTCACGAAAATCTTTCAGTCCAGGAATCAGAGTCCATGCAAAGAATCCTACATTGAAACCACTGGAATGTATCAACTTTCAGGTTAGATGAAACTTACGGCTGCCAGCATAGGCTGTGCTGGGGTTGGATTTCTTTCTTTCTTTCTTTCTTTCTTTCTTTCTTTCTTTCTTTCTTTCTTTCTTTCTATTTTTTTTTTTTATTAAATCATAGCCGTATACATTAATACTGTCATGGAGTACAGTGTGCTGGTTTTATATACAATTTGAAATATTTTCCTCAAACTGGTTAACATAGCCTTCATGGCATTTTCTTAGTTATTGTGTTACGACATTCATATTCTACATTTAGAAGGATTCACATGTACCTTTATAAGATGAACCATAGGCATGATCCCACCAATCAACCTCCCTCCACCCATCCTTCCCCCTCCCCTCTCCTTCCTCTCCCCTTTCCCCATATTCTTGGACTATAATTGGGTTATAGCTTTCCTATGAAAACTATAAATTAGCTTCATAGTAGGGCTGAGTACCTTGGGTATTTCTTCTTCCATTCTTGAGATACTTTGCTAAGAAGAATATTTTCCAGCTCCATCCATTGGGGTTGGAATTCTTGCTCCACCATTTAGAGCTGTGTGACAGTCAGTGAGTTACTTAACCTCTCTGTGCCTCCATGTCTTTCCTGCAAAATAGGGGAACAACAATCACACCTACTCTTTTAGTACTGGTTGAAATTTAAAATTTTTT
Organism: Otolemur garnettii; assembly: GCF_000181295.1. Lineage (NCBI taxonomy): Eukaryota > Metazoa > Chordata > Mammalia > Primates > Galagidae > Otolemur > Otolemur garnettii. The sequence goes on along the minus strand of NW_003852441.1, from coordinate 6,521,027 downwards.
TAACCAAATGCTTGGTCTCCAGGTAGTTATTATTAGAGGGGTAAGTTTTAATTTTTAAGTAACTCAGTAAATCTGCACCTAAGGTTATAAACTGTTTTGTACTTTGTAACTTGTGCTGGATTTCTTAATTCGGGAAATAATGCTTCTTTCTGCAGAAATGTACAGAAAACTTGGGGAAGCTCTTAATGGAATACTTTCAGGGAACACATGAAGTTTTACAAAGAGCTATTGCCTGAAGCCTGAGCTGCTTCCTGATATAGCTTTGATATCTCTGCTCCTGGCTAGAAGATACAGGACAAGAGAGACATAAGCTTCAGACAAGCAGGAAAAGAAAAGTTTTGTTCATTGTATTCAGCTTGGGCTATCTCCTTCAGCAAAAAACTCATAATTAACTGGTCACAGGCAAGAACTGGGTTTTCAATTATTGTCTATTTCTCTTGCTGCAAATCTCCCCCAGGATACTCAACAGGTGTCAGCTTCCAGTCCCTAAAGTTAAGTAGTTAAAATGGTCTCTCAAATCAATGGGGAAGGGCTTCCGTGTCCATTAAATGGGCTAAGCATTTGAAAAAACAAAGTTAGAACCTGATCTCAAACCAAAATAAACCACAAATGGGTGAAATATTTAAAGGAAGGAAAAGAAGTGAAAATATCAGAAGAAAATAGAGATGAACGGCAATAGGATTGTACTATGGGAAGGACTTTATGACTATAATACTAAGAGCAGATATTATAGTGGGAAAAATAATTGTTGATTGAATAAAATGAATTGAAAATTCCATATATATACATACATATATATAAAATCATAGACAAAAATAATGGGGAATAGAACCTTAAGAAAAGTAACTTGCCTTTACCACGTTAACAGACTACTAGCCTATCTATAGAAAGAACTCTCATATATGAATTTTAGAAAAAAGGTGACCTGTCTACTCTTCCCTCCACCCAATGTGGTCATACTCATAAACAGGATATTTTTTTAAAAAGAAAGATGCAAGGATAGTAAATGTGAAGAAAATTCAGACTCATTATATATTAGCCACTTACATGTCACATTGTCCAAGGTTAAAAACACCACCTCCCCTCCGTGTTAGTTAGAGCCAGGAGCAGGCAAGAACTTTTTGGAGAGCTCTTGGGCTATATATATAACTTTTTATGTAAAATGCCTTTGATAATTTCTAATATTTTATCCTTTATAAAAGTAGAAGGATATGCCTGGAGATTTAGATCAAGGAGGTTCATAGCAACACAGTTTAGAATTTTAATGTAGAACATTAAAGAGATATCAGTCACCTGAGGCTGGTTAATACATTAACATTTAGTCTTTATAATGCAATATGATGAAATATTTCATAAAAAGTAAGTTGTGGATGTAGAATGATATCCACAAATACAAAAATTATAGAACAGGAGTATAATACAAGTCATATTTGTATCGAAATTCTATATCTTGCTATGTTTAACATTTTAACAGATATATAGAAGAATATTAATATATTGTTTGAATAATTATCCCTCCCACCAGGCCTGGATCCCTCAAGACTATCAAGGTCATGAAAAACAAGGAGTAACTGAGAAACTATCACAGCCCCAAGGAGTGTAGAAAGGCATGGAGGTCAAGGCAGTGTGGTGTGACCCTGGACTGGGTCCTGGGGTAGAAAGAAGACATTAATGGAAAAACTTATGAAATCCAAATGAAGTCTAGAGTTGACTTAATGATAATGTGGAAATGTTAGACTCTTGGTTTTGACAGATATAACACAGTAAGGTAATGTGTGAACCATGTAGGAAACTGTGCCTGGGGTATACAAGAAGCCTTATATGCTATCTTTATAACTTTTATGAAAACTTAAAATTATCTTAGAATAAAAAGTTTGGGCTCAGCGCCCACAGCTCAGTGGATAGGAAGCAGAACACATACACTGAGGCAGGTGTATTCAAACTGGGCCCAGGCCTGCTAAACAACAATGACAACTGCAACAACAACAACAAAACAGCCAGGTATTGTGGTGAGTGCCTATAGTTCCAGCTACTTGGGAGGCTGAGGCAAGAGAATCACTTAAGCCCAAGATTTTGAGGTTGCTGTGAGCTGTGACTTCACAGCACTCTACAGAGGGTAACATAGTGAGACTCTGTCTCAAAAAAATAAAAATACAGAATAGAAAGTTTGTTAAAATATATTAAGACAATTCTCAAAAATGTGTAAACCTGAGGAGTGGGATTGGGGTGAGAGACAAAAGACTTTCAGATTTTATGGGTGTAATGCTGTGCAGTGACTATGTATATTATAAACGGATTTAAAAACAAAACAACAAAAAAATAAAACAATAAAACATAAAATAGCAAATTAGAATACAGTATAATCCTATTTAAATATTTTTATAGTTAATTACTTGTTTTTGCTTGCCTTTAATTCCAATTTTCAAAACACACATGAATTACTTACAAGATTAAAAAATAATTTAAGTTTAAAATATCCCTGGAGGTGAGCATGGAGCAAATAGGATCCGCAAATCTTTGGTCTTGGCCAGGCACGGTGGTTCATGCCTGTAATCCTAGCATTCTGGAGATTTAGGCAGGAGGATCACTGGAGCTCAGGAGTTTGAGACCAGCCTGAGCATGAGTAAAACCCCTTCTGTACTAAAAAACAGAAAAACTCTCTGGGTGTTGGGCAGGGGAGGCTGTAGTCCCAGTTACTCCAGAGGCTGAGGCAGGAGGATCACCTGAGCCCAAGAGCTTGAGGTTGCTGTTAGCTAAGATGATGCTGTGGCACTCTACCTAGGGCAACAGAGTGAAACTCTGTCTCAGAAAACAAAACAAAACTCTGGTCTTATATGCATTGAAATCAGGGGTTTCCTAATCACGTCCTTGCTCCTTAAAACTTTGGGGTATACAAGAAAAGATCCTCTTTGTCAATGGTGACTTTGGCTCTCTCTTCTAGTGATAAATTTAAATAAATATTCTGTAATTATGTGATCCAACACAGCTTGCCCATGCTTAGGTCATTCTGTCCAAGACAAGAAGGTAAAGATATGAATTAAAAAGAAAAAGATAGAATGACTTAATAGTATGAAACATTATTTCCTGCTGTGTTGGTCATTTATAACAATTTTCAAGAAAATGACAGCCAGCAAATAAGAGAAAATACAAAATTACTAAACTTCAACACGACTATTGGAAAATAAAGACAAAAGATAAACCACCATTTTGCCTATTTCATGTTTCTCACATAGTTGCAGTACTGCCATATTGGGAATAAGCAGCCTGCTAATCTAAATGCAAATGTGATTGATATTTATTGTAATAATTTAGACATGTATCCACATAATGCAAGATTTTCATATGTTTGTCTTATCTCGAAAAGAATTTGCTGGATGGTTTCCAAGCTGTAATTTGGATGTATGAGAATGTAAATACCGCCTTATAATTGAGTTCCCAGTAGCTTTTTAAGCTCGTGGAGATTAGGCAATGGCCAATGCCAGGCGTCTTCAGAAGCCCTGGAGACCCAGCTGCTCAGAGTGCTTTCCCACGGGCTGCCCACTCGCGAGAGCCCTGTTTCAAAATGCATTTCTGTGAGTTTCAGGGACTTTGTAGTTTTCAAGGGCCTTCCTCACAAACACAGGGGTGTATGCCCAGTGGGAGCAACCAGTGGGTGCACTGGTAATTATAAAATAGAGCATGAAGTGCTGTAATTAGTGAGAATACGAAATTTCACAGGGACTCAGAAAAGGAGTGCCTTGAAACTAGACTCCTGAACACACAGAAAGGCTGCCAAGGTAAGTAGTCCACGGGGTGTGAGCCTTGAAGGACAAATAGACATTTCTCAGGTGAACAGGAGACCAGGGCAGGGGGATGCCTGGTGTTCCAGGTAGCAGTGACGGCACCTGCAGAGTCCAGGTAGGGAAGGTGGTGGGCCTTAGGGAACTGGATGGAGTGCCACCAGGACACAGGGTGCCAGAGGAAGGGGCCTGGCAGCTGGAGCCAGAGCAGCAGGGTCAGGCGGTCACAAAGGGCCATAAAAGACATACAAAAGAAGTTGAATTGATCCCAGGGGTGCTATGGGATAAATACTTATATGTTGAAACCCTAATACCTCAAAACCTCAGAAGGTGACTCTATTTAGAGATCTGGTCCTTAAAAAGATAATTAAGTGCAAGTGAGGTCATGAGGCTGTACCCTAACCCAGTCTGAGTGGCATCTTCATGAGGAGAGGAGTTCAGGTCCCAGACACCCACACAGGGAAGGCTGTGTGAAGACCCAGGGAGACTACAGCCATCCACACGCCAAGGAGAGGCCTCAGAGGAAACGCAGCCTGGGTCTGGGACTTCCAGCCTCCAGAACGGTGAGAAAATCCATTTCTGTTGTTTAAGCCACTCGGTCTGTGGCTCTTTATTCCGGCAGCCTTTGCAAATTGACAGTGAAATGTGCTTAGGAAGGGCGAGGGAGGGTGGGAATGGTTAAGTCATCTTTTTGAAAAATCACTCTCGCTTGTGGGAAGAATTTATATACCTTAATAAATAATGCTTACTGCTAAAAAGAAAAAATGTTCACAATCATCTGAGCCTTCAGCACACCATAATCTTTTTGCTGGTGGAGAGTCTTGCCTCAGTGATGACAACTGATGACCCATCAGGGTGGTGGCTTCTAAGGTTACTGTGGCCGTGGCAGTTTCCTAAAATAAGGCAACAGTGAAATTTGCTATATCGATCGACTCTTCCTTTCATGAAAGATTTCTCTGTAACATACGATACTGCTGGAGAGCATTTTACCCATAACGGAACTTCCAAAATTGGAATCAAGCCTCTCAAATCCTGCCACTGTTTTGTCAACTAAGTTCATGTAATTTCCTACATCTCTGTTGTCATTTCAGCAGTGTTCACAGCATCTTCACCCGGAAGTAGCTTCCATCAACAGAAACCACTTTCTTTGCTCATCTATAAGAAGCAACTCTTCATCCATCAAGTTTAATTGTGAAATTGCAGCAAGACAGTCACATCATCAAGATATGCTTCTGGTCCTCTTGTTATTTCCATCTCATATGGAGTTACATCCTCCATGGAATCTTTGGACACCTCAAAGTTATCCATGAGGATTGGAGTCAACTTCTTCCAAGCTCCTGTTAGTGTTTATATTTTGACTTCTTCCCACAAATCATGTATATTCTGAATGGTGTCGAGAATCCTTTCCAGAAGGTTTTCCATTTACTTTGCCCGATCCCTCAGAAGAATCCCTATCTGTGGCAGCTATAGCTTTATGAAATGTATTCCTTAAATAACAAGCCTTGAAGGTCAAAATTACACATCTGGGCTGCAGAATGGATGTTGTGTTAGGAGGTATAAAACGAACATTCATCCATCAGAGCTCTGGGGTCACCAGGTGCATTGTCAATGAGTAGTGATATTTGGAGAGGAATCTTTTTTCCTGACCAATACGTTTCAATAGAGAGCTTCAAACATTCAGTAAACAGTGCTGTAAATAGTCCTTGTTGTCCCATTATATAGCATAGACAGCATAGGCTTGGCAAAATTCTTAAGGGGCTTAGGATATTTGAAATGGTAAGTGAGCACTGGCTTCAACTTAAGGTTTCCAGCTGCATTAGCCCCTAACAAAAAAATCAGCCTGTTGGTTGAAGTCTGAAGCCAGGCATTGACTTCTTGCTAGCTGTGAAATTAGATGGCATCTTCTTCCTGTAGAAAGCTGTTTCATTTGCAAGAAAAATCCATTGTTTAGTGGGTCCACCTTCATTCATTATCATCACCAGATTTTCTTAATAACTTGCTGCAGCTTCTCCTTCAGTGTCTGATATGTCACTTTGAACTTTTATGTTATGAAAAGTGGCTTCTTAAACCTCGTGAACCATCCTCTGCTAGTTTCCAGCTTTTCTTCTGCGGCTTCCTCACCTCTCTCCACCTTCATAGAATTGAAGAGTGAGAGCCTTACTCCGGATTAGGCTTTAGCTTGAGAGCATGTTATGTCTGGTTTGACCTCCCTTTCAGACCACTCAAACTTTCTCCATATTAGCAATAAAGCTGTTCTGCTCTCTTATCATTCATGAGTTCACTAGAGTAGCACTTTTCATTTCCTTCAATAACTTCCCCTTTGCATTCGCTGCTTGACTAACACCAGAGGCTTTTAACATACTAAGTTTGATCATTTCCAGCTATTGATTTAAATAAAGTGAGAGCCATGGGACTCTTCCTGTTCCTTGAACACCTAGAGGCCATTGTAGGGTTCTTAATAGGACTGATTTCAATATTATTGTGTTTCAGAAAACAAGGAGGCCCAAGTTTAGAGAGAGAGAGAAACAGGTGAACAGCTGGTTGGTGGAACAGTCAGGATACAAGTTCACCATCTTACAAGGGTGTGGTTTGTGGTGGCCCCAAACCAGTTACCTTATAGTAACACAAAAGATCACTGATCACAGAGCACTATAACAGATATAATAAGAAGAAAGAAACTTGAAATAGTGTGAAAATTAACAAAAGGTGATACCCAGACATGAAGTAAGCCCACGCTGTCAGAAAAATGGGGCCCCTAGACTTGTGTGAGGCAAGGTGGCCACAAACCTTCAATTTGCAAAACCGCAGTGTCTGTAAAGCACAATAAAGCAACACACAATAAAATGAGGCGAGACTATAACCCGTGTGCCCACAGATCATAAAGACACACTCTGCAGCTGGAGACCTGCATGAGATACCACGGATGACAGCAGATGGGTAAGGAAGGCAGGAAGAAGTGAATAGATTTCCGAGAGGCTTGGAAAAGAGACTCAATAGTGTTTGAAGACTGGTTGAGTCCAACTAGTAAGGGAGAGGAAGGGTGCAGCCCCTGTCTGCGACATAGGAAACCAAAAGGATGATCGGGTTTGTTTTGGCTTCAAGTTTGAAGAGCAGAGGGAGCTCTCCAAGTGGGTATTTTCAGCAGGACATTGGACAGAGGAAGATAGAGACGTTTATATGCATCAGAATTTAAATAGCTTTATATTTTAAACCATGGGGATTGATAAGAACAGAAGAAATAATGTATAAAATAAGAAAACATAAGAGTTGGGCACATAAACTCCTAAGTCAGAGGCTCCTGATGGGAATTAGCTGGTGAAAATAAGAAAAACGGCGCCACCCATTGCCTTACCCTTTTCTACCCACCCGCTGGTCCCAGGCGCGGCCGCCCCTCACATCGTTGAGGTCTGGGGACTCTTGAAGGAGAAATAGTGTGTGCATGGAGTGATCACCTCATTTACCCAGCAAATAGAGGTGTCGACTTTGTCAGATACTGTACTAAGCATCTGTTGATCAAAAACAAACCAAAAAAATCCCACAAAAACAACCAAAAAACACAACCAGCCACACTGCTCATGATTCTCAGAATAATCCAGATGTTTCAGCTGCCGTCTGATCCCCAGTGTGGGAGAGCAAGATCAGGCCTTTGCTGGTGTCCCAAGGATGATCAGAAGACCTTCTCCTCCCAACAGATTCACACGCCTATCTTGGTAAAGAAGTTTAAATTTTTTAGAGATAAGAAATTGGGTGGCTCAAAAAAGTTCAGTTCATAAATCCCCTGCTCTGTGCCTCTGGAATTTTTTTGCCCGGGAGAGATCTTTGGGATTATGTTTTCTTCCTTCTTTCATTTCTCTGAGTATCAGAGAAAAATATTTGTAGGGGTCAGTTACTAACACACTTCTCTGACTCCTGAAATAGGGTATAGTTGAATGAAATCCACCCATTCTTTACTTCAGGAGTTAGGTCACCATTGTAAACGTGAATCATGACCTGAGCAGTGGTGGGGTGACGTCGCATTGACCTGGGCGCTACACAGCTGTGGATTGATAAGCTCCTGGTCTTTTATCTTTTTCCTTTCTGACACTAACCATTCTTCTAAGAATCATCCCTAATATGAAGAATAGAAAATGAAATTTGTAAACTTGGAAATTCTCTGGAATATCTGCAAGTGTGTGTTAGAGAAAACAGAATCTTTGTAAGAATTTTCAAGTAAAATTTGGGGTGTGGCTTATGAAACACCTATTTGGATCCACAGAAGCATTTTCATTTATTTACTTATTTTTGTACACTTAGCTGAATACATAGCTGAACTTGCTTCCAGAATACATACAGACCCATTCATGGGTCAATGGGCACTTGGGCTGTGTCTATGACTTGGCAATTATGAATTGGGCTGCAATAAACATTCTTATGAAATGTCTTTGTTGCAGAGCGATTTGGTGGGACTTCGTGTACTGTGTATATTGCAAGCATACATGTCAAATATGTTATATTGCAAGCATACATGTCAAATATGATAACAGGAGAGTATAAATGTCTAAGCACAACAATTGAATAAGTGAGGTGAATGATATGTTGACCAGCTTGATGTGAACATTCTAGATTGTATATAGAGTCAGCACATTGTACCCCATAAATGCAGTAATGTACATAGTTATGATTTAATAATAAAATAAAAAGAATACAGAGAAATCTGGCTGGGCAGAGTGGTTCACACCTGTAATTCTAGCATTCTGAAGGCCAAGGTGGGAGGATTACTTGAGCTCAGGAGTTCAAGACCACTCTGAGTACAAGGAAGACTCCATCTCTATTAAAAATATAAAAATTAGCCTGGTATCATGTTGGGTGCCTGCAGTCACAGCTACTCAGGAGGTTGAGGCCAGAGGATCGCTTGAGCCGAGAAATTTGAGGTTGCTGTGAGCTATGCTGACGTCATTACATTCTACTACTCAAGGTGACAAAGCAATACAAAAAAAAAAAAAAAACTATACATACAAATTTAGAATAAGTAAAAACAAAGCCTCTGGCCCTCCTGTCTGTTGTCTCATGTGAGAGATGAAGGGTTGACCGTAATGTAGCTGAAAGTGGCACCTTGCAGCTCAGAGTAACATGGTGCTTGTTATTATCTGAGCTGGAGTTACCATCTACTCCCCAAATATCCTATTTTGTTCATTTACACACCTGAGTACTTTTGTCTAGTAATTGGGCAAGATCAGTTTAGGAATTATGCTTTGCACAAGGACAAGCTGGTGTAGAAGAAGCTTCAAGGGAACCACAAGCTTCGTTCATCCCTGGGAGAAACCCTATGGGGTCACCGGAAAGTGACAGTGGACAATAGAGAAGAAAGCTTTGTTCTTTCTGGGGCTCATAGTATTATAATGTGGGCTCAGACATGCATGCAACCCTATTCCCAGTCCCTAGATAGTGAGACCTGGAGACATTTGGGCAACATGAAATAAGTAAACACATGTTCAAATCCTTCTGGGAACCTGGGATAACACAGTCTTGCTTTAAAAAAAAATACTTATAACATGAAATAGCTATTTATGTTGATATTTGACTTAAGATGGCAGTTTGTTCAGCTTAGTAACTCTGTTAAGAGCAAAAAAGTTCATATGTAGGAGATGATAGGAAAGCAGAAAGCCTTACTCTTTTGGCAGACAAAAAGGGAAGTGGCTGTGATCAACAAATCAATAATGCTTAAGAGAGCTGTAAAAATCTAGTCCTGGCAGCAATGAGGACATTCATAACCAGTTATCCCATCATGTCCTTGTGAAGGGTTGGTTACACCCAAGGAAAGACTGGACTCAGGTAAGAGAAAAGGTTTGAAGTCATTCCTTCCAAATCCAGGTCAAATACGATTCCAAAGTGTTCCAAGGGGCTGTTTGAAGACCCTTTATTGTTTTGTCCATGTTCAATACCATTTCAGCTCAAATGAGAAGCCAGTTAGGAAGTCACTGGTCATGGAGACATGAGAGATGTAACAAAATTCCATCTAGTTTACATGGAGAGGAGAAATCCACAAGTTGAACTTCCAAGAAACACCCTCTAATACATGGATGTATCACTGCCCAGTGTTCACCTGTCTTGGTTTTCTCATCGTAGTTTACCATAGATGAGCTGCCTAAAAACAGCCAAGCGAAACTGAGTGGGTGTTCTGACATTTTATGTCCAGTTCCTACAAATCTGGGAAGGTCAGAGGTGACTGTTAAAAGTCCCTTGGTAACAGACAAACTCTTCTTCGACCCTTCAAACAGGGCTTTTCAACAGTGATGCACATATACAGATCTCTCAGGAGGTATGGTGAAAGGCAGGTGCTGATTCAGGTCTGGGTTGGGGCCTGAGATTTTGTATTTCCAGACAATGCTGATGCTATTGGTCTAAGTCACACTTTAGCAAGCTGACTGTTCCTGTAACATCCTGTAGATGGAGGAAAATCTCATCGCCTTTTCTCATCTCAGACTTCGAAAGAAAACTATTGGCTATAGAAGCAAGGATGGTCCGTGTGGAGGGCATGGGTCTAATTCAAGGCTGCCAGCACTTGCTGGGTGAGCCTTACAGATAACCAGCATAAAACAAGCGGGAACAGAGATGTGCTTGTGCAATTCCTGTCATCTGTCACAGTTATAAAATGCCATCTTGTGAAATACTGGATTTACCCACAACCCCACAGTTACTGGCATACTGTCTGTGCTGAGCTTCTAATTTTAAATACGCTTGGTTGAGAAGCTTGGAAATTGTATTACATCACTTCACGGAAAAGGGAGCACCGTGTTGAGATGCCAAAGACTTGGAAGAAAGTGTCAGTTCTGTTAGTCACTTGCTGGGTGACTTTAAGGAAAGCCCTCTGCCCTTCTGAGGCTCAGATGTGAAAAGAGTGAGATGGACTGGACACCCTCTGGCCTCATCCAGCTCTGGTGTCCCTATGCCCCATGCCACATAGACATTTAAAGTTCTCATCAATGAGAAGGCAGTCACCTCTCTAGGGCAGTAAGTTAGAGTATTAAGAGTGGGTTGACTGTGTATTCTAAGGGATTTCCTGGGAGGTGGGACTGTCGGGACTAAAAACAGGACATTTCCAGGAAAACCAGGAGAGGCAGCCACAATAAATTCACCCGTGCACCTGCAAAGACCCCATGAAGGACGTAGAAAGTGTTGAGTGGGTATCAACCTGGTGATTTATAGCAGAGCAATAAGGCCGCTTTGGGGTGACTTTGTATACAACTCAAGCACCATCCCAAGTTACCTTTTTGGTTCTTAATGTTTACTTTTTAAAGGTCATATTCTTTTCTTTCCTGAAAAAGAGAAAGGACTGTGTAAATGGGACATACCAAGAAATACGAAATGGCTGCTGTCTTTCCACAAATAGAGTTTTGATTCAAGGGACAGCATAGCCTCTCGATGATGAGCCCTTTCTGAGCCTTGTTCTGAGTGCTGGTGTGGCTGTAGGCAGACACAGGCCATGCTCAGAACGCCACTAGATGCGGCCAGAGCCAGGAATGCCGGCAGCTGTCCTTTCTAACCCCCTTGTCATATGCTGAGGCTGTGCCAACATCCTCTTCCATCCAAACACTCCCAAGCTCATCCTTGTCAGCTGATCTTATCTCCTAGGATTAGCATAAGGGCTGCCCCTCACCACTGTCTGGGGAATTTGAGAATTTTCCTGCTAAAATGCCCCACGTATACTCTTCTGCACAGACAACTAAGGAAGACCAAGTTCCCCTCTACGAACCCTTCCAGCCTCTAACCAGTTCTGCCTCGGGAGAGTTCTCTTCTTTCTACTCTCTGCCCACCTGGGCTTCCTGGGCTTCTGGGCGCCAGGTTCTGAGCAACCAGATGGCAATCTCATGACTTTGGTCACAAATCTGGCAGTCATATCAGTTCTTCATACTCCAGGATTTTAATAACTCCTGGAGTTCTTACTTCTTATAATTTCTCCTGTGGTTTCCTTGCTAAAGCATATTGTTTAACTGAAATTCTATCCACTTCATCTCAGATTTAGGGTGATCTGTCCAACCTCGTTTGTCCAGAACAGTCCAGGCTTACAACTGCTGTCCATGTTAGTAATGAATTTAACCCCCTTTTACTTTTGAAAATGTCCCGGTTTGGAAGATAAACCTATAGAATCACACTATCCAAAGCCAATCTCAAACAAAATGACTTTCCAGACAGGGAAAAACATCCTTAAAAATAGTCAACTCCGATATGGTTTGAGGAAAAAAATCACCCAAAACAATGGAGCTAGAAGCTTAATATCATGATGGGGAGCTGTGCTCTTGGACCAGACCTCATTGCTTTAGGTACAAAATGCCCAATACATAAACTTGTACTTTATGAACCAGATTGTGAGTTGGACCTAAAAAGGAGGGGGGGATATAAAGAAGCTAATCACTAAGCAAACTAGTCATAAGAATTAATATTCATAATTTTACATTGGTAGAAGCCATTGGTGATGAGGCTGTGTGCATGTCCCCAGAAGGACCTGGGGCTTTGGAATAAATCAGACTGGAATTAGGATACTGCCTACTCTTTTCATGTTGTCACTGTGGGCAAATGGCTTAACATTATTTGTATCATTTATGCTTTCATGAAAAGTTCAATTAGCCATAGGTTTTCAACTACTCTGCAGAACCTAAGGGTTTTAGCAGAGACACACTGTAAGCCCAGAGGAGTCCACTTTTATTTGTTTTCTATTAAATGATAAGCTCTCTTGTAAGATTTTTAAATCTGAGTTTAAGATTTTGATATGTTTGAACAAAAGATTTTGATGCTAAAGTAAAATGTGAGTATTTGTGGTGATTAGTTTCTAAGCACCTTCCCAACTCTGGCATATAAGATGCTGAGACCTTAGAAAATGTCTGTGGTTAGATTCCTTTTGATGGAGGTGAACAAAAGATTCCTGTGATACTTTCGTCAGATAATGGTTTATCGCAGAGGCTGGTGAAGCCCAGGGTGTGTCTGAGAAAGTGTAGACACAGGCATACAGAGCCCTGGCTGTGAGGTGGGTGAGGTGTCTTTACTGGAAGGGAGCATTCTAGGCCTATTCTCCATCACTGATTAGACCAAAGATCCTAAACTGGTCCAAGGCTGATTCTTTTGGCAGAAGGCCTGGTGTCCGAAAAGAATTGTCAATATGTCCCAAATTCCTAACAATTATAATAAAGTCTGGGTACTCTAATACTTTGGGGCATAGAGTGGCTCATATAAAGTAGAAGAGATTAATATTCTTTCTTCTGGAATGAAAATTACAATCCTAAAAATTTAAATAAGACATCTTAAGACAAAGATGGATCTGGAAATTATGTTCTTTCCCCATATTTCAGACATCAAGAGAGGAAAATACGTAATAGTAAGTCCGTGGCATAACTGCTATTTTCACTGACCCAGAAAAAAATATTAGATCTTGAGTCAGAAGGAAAAGGATGATACTACTGAGAGGTCTATGTCCTGGCTACTTGAATAATTGTGTAGATCCTTGGTGATCAAAACACAAACTCGGAAAACATATTTCTTTTTTTACTACAAAAGTATCAGTTAAGAAGTTAGGGCTTAAGGTTAAACTTAAATGAAAATTATTTACGCTCTCTCTCTTTTTTAAAATCTGAAAAATAAAAAAGGAGATTTCCCATATTTTATGGGTAGTCATTCTCTTATCTGAACCACTTTTAAACTGTGCTTAGATTTGGAGTTAGTTTGAATCCAGTCTTTGCTATAGATTTTTCTTGATCTTTAAAGGACAATTCATTTGGTTGCTGTTTCTTATTTCATTGAACTTCTGATCACGCCACGATACTATTCTTTAGAATATCCGTGGATTTCTTCTCCCTGACAGATAAAGCACCAAACCTTCACATTAAAGATGTGCATAATCTCACACTGGCTTCTCTTTTCTTTTATGTCTTTACAATCCAGAAGCACCAGATTACCCCCTAGTCCCCAAGCACATCCTTTACCTTCCTCCTGTTGTCCATTCATCTCTCCCATCACCCCCAAATCTACCTCCTTCATGAAGCTGTCCAAACATAGGGGGCCCAGGCAGGAATCGCCTTCCTCTGTTCCTAGAAACCCTTGCTCTCAATGTCAGCCCACACGATCCCACTGTTCCTCTTAAGTCATGGATAAGACTCTCCGGCTGTATCAGAGAGCACTTGTAGTGAGAACAAGATGGATTAAGTCAGGGGAGGACCCCAACATTGACATGGTGGGTGTGGTGAGTTTAGGTCCTCTGTGACCTTCACCTCCTCCCATTCTCATTGTTTTGTAAAATTAGCTCCCACCCTAAAGATGCCTATCTTGAGTAGTTTAGGAGAACTGATTGAGGAAATTGATTCTTGAATTGGAAATGTTGTAATAGGTCGCTGAGTTATGCTGATTGTTATTTAAAATAAGGGTCAATGTGGTCTTTGCTTTGAACTTTCATGTATAAAATTGTGTTGTTGGAAATGGAAGAACAGAACAGTCTTGGAGAGGCTACTTGGAGAGGCTACTGTTCTCCAGAATCCTGGCCTTCTGACAAATAAAGCTTGGTGGACCAGTCCTGTCTCTGCGTATCAGCTGACACTGACAGATGGCTGGACCCTCTTCATCAAGTGACATATAGACTGTGAGATGCATTAGGATAGGAACTATGCCTATTCCTTTTTATATCTTTGGTATTTAACATAGAGCCTGGACTGTGATATGTGCTCAAAAAATCTTTGTAGAAAAAGAGTTTTGAAGAACTAATGAATTCTCCGTTGCATCTAGAAATTAGGGAGCTAAGTAGTCCTTTAAATGTTGGTTGCTTCTTTGGTCTATTTTAAATTTATAAGCTTACTTAAGTGGTTGTAAAATGAGGAGTGCTGCCAATATGTTGAGACTAGATATTTTCAGTTTAGCAAGGCTGGCTGAGCACATGTTTTTAATCCTCCTTCCCTTACCAATGACCATAGAACTACCATTCCCTTCCCCCTACACACAGAAAAAAAACGAGTTTAGAAAATCTGCATTAACTTTGCAAATAGGGAAAGGTATTATCTGTGAGAAAGCAACTTGGAGGAATTTTTTCCTAAATTTAACACAAAAGCAAGAAGTTAGGTGAAACCCACCCTCCAAATAAACAGAGCGTGCAGGAAAAGAATTATGAGACAATCAGGGAAATTTGAACCCAGAATGCCTATGTAATGATTTTAAATAATTACTGTTAATTTTTTTTTTAACATGCAATAACAAGACACAAGGTTTTGGTTAGGCTGCTTAGAGAATTCTTGTTTTTCTGAGAAATTCAGTTGATCCTCATTATTCACAGACTCTGAATTTGTGAATTTGCTGACTTGCTAAATTTATTTATAAATCCAAAAGCAATACCAGGGCTTCTGTGGTCACCAGCCTTGGGATGGCTCCGTTCATCTCTGTCCCCACCTCTCAGCATGCACAGAGAGGTGAAAAGTCTGAGTCACTTGACACGTAGGGTCCCAGTGAAGCTAAAGAGAGTTGAGCAGTGCTTAACAAGTATCGTTTTCACGGTCTTTTTAGTGCCATCATATTTGCATTTGGGGGCTTTTTGTTGTTGATTTGGCTCCCTAAAAGGGTCCATGAGTGCAATGCTAAAGTCTTATATAGTCTTCCTAAGTGCAAGAAGGCTGTGATGGACTTGCAGGAAAAATGCATGTGTTAGGTACGAGCTTCATTAAGGCATTAGCTCTGGTTCTGTCAGCTGTAAATGCAATGTCAGTGCATCATAAATAACGAATAAATAAGGTGTGTTTAACAGAAACACCCATAAAGTAGATTTATGTGTTAATCGGTTGACAAAAATGTTGTGGCCAGAGGCTGACAGGAACCTAATCCTGTACGTCCCCTAGGAACCGTGATTCAGTGTTCTCAGTGACTTTGGAGAACGTGAATAATGAGAGTCAACTGTGATCACAGATAAAATACGTGTCCAAAATTTGCTTCAAAAGAAAGATTGGCTATTTGCAAATTGGTGAAAGGTCCAAGATGAGTGCATGAGTGTTCACTGTACTATTCCCCCAACTTGCGTATATCTTTAAAATTTCCCATAAGAAAAAGACTTTATTTTTAAAAGAAAGAGGGAGAGAATAGCATAGCAGAAATGCAACTTTGAATAGCCTCAGACATTAAAAAATCATTCAATGTATTATATAAAGAAACATAATTATTTAGAAGTAGAGTGAATTAAATTTCATGTAAGTATAAATGATCCAGTGTCATGTAAAGTCAGTATATACAAATCTCCAAAATCAAAAGACACTGACTGAGGGTGGGCTCTATAAATGGTAAGGTAATATAGAAACTTACATGTCATTTTTAGAAAGTGAAAAGAAAAAAGGGCAAAGACATCTAAATAAAAGACTATGTTCTGCCATTTAACTGTAATAAAGCTCCGTTTCCAACCTTCCAGGGCTTGTTTATCCCTTTAATAAACCTACTTTAGGCTTGGGATCGCTCTGTCCATCTCTGTCCCCACCTCACTTGGAGAGTTCATAACAGGTCAAGTCCAAAGGCTAATGCCCTATTTTATCACTACCTGTTTACACCCCAATGCCTCAACTTAACAAGCTCTCTCATGATAATTCCACAGTTAATTTTGCAAAGCTAAAGCCTCTATGTCGTCCTGTCCTCCCTCATCACCTACAACAGTGTTTTCTGGATACATTCTGAGCGTTCCTCCAGCTCCAGAGAGACTCCCCAAAACAAATGTCAGGGGGCAGAGAGAGCACAAAAGGACTCTGCTCTTATTTCATTTGGGGGCTTTTGCAAAAGATTTTGCAAGGGCATAAAGCACTAATCTGCTTCTTTCTTAGTGAAAAGAAAAAATTGAACAAGCCCACTTCTGACATACATTTTATGATGGGGCCATGTGGAGACCCAACGTATATAGATATATACAAACACATACATGATGCTCCTGATGGATCCCACTCAGTCCAGGAGGTGAATGACTCGGCCTTATTTGGCATTTTTTATTCTCTTTTCTTTCCCCCAAAGAGGCTCTTTTTGCAGTCCAAATCTATATAGGTTACACTGAAAGGCTTAGTAATGGGCAGGCTTAGCTACATGTTGTTTTAGGTTCTTTGGCTTGAGAAAGATTCAGAGAACTCTGAGAGATTTTAAATCATCCGAATTATTAATGAGAGAAGCAATCTGGGAAGGGTGAATTCTAGGAGAACAGAGGTCTTCTCAAGGAGACCCCAAGGATACACCTGGCGGGGTCCTCTCCATGGTGATTCAGCTGTTAGGAATTCGTAGACATAATTTCCTGGGCCCTGGAAATTTCCTCTTTTGTGGAATCTTGTGGGGGCTAGAACAGCCTCCTACTCGATTCAAACGGACCAACGAGAAAGGTACCGGTGGGTTGGAACTTTTCAATTGGAGATAAGAAGGGAAAGACCAAGCCAGTCAGGGATTGTGGCCGTTTTGAATTCTTCTATGACATTTGCTCCACCAGTTGCATAAAAGCCTTTTTCCTCTTAACTACAGTGTTTGGGTGCTCTTTCTCTCCAGTGGGCCTCATCTTCCCGCAACATTACCATTTCTTGAGAGCCTTTTTTATGCCAGTCATAGGACTAGTTACTTTGCATTTATTATTTTATTCAAAGGTCTCAATAGTCTTGCAAAGTAGTTGGTGATGTTTCCATACATCAGGTGACAGACACCCAGCTCTCCTTCACATGAGCCACAGAAACTCACAGAAGTGAGGGGTGGGAAATGGCAGGTGGACCCTGTCCCTGCAAGGACCAAGATGCAGAGATTCAACACTGGCCGGATGCCCCTGGCCTCCTCTCCTGTGGGCTTCTATCCTCACCTCAGCTGGTATAACCGCAGACATGGTCACTTCACGTGCTTTCCGTGAAAGCAGAGGCCTATATGTTTCTTTGTTTGTTTAAGGTTTTAGGATTTTTAGAGCACTATTAGGTTCACAGCAAAATTGGGCTGCAGACGAATTTCCCCTATACTCCCTGCACCCCGCCCATTTTTTGTGCATAGCCTCTGAGTCTATCAACATCCCCCACCAGAGTGAAACATTACAGAGAGTTCCCTGTCCTAAAATCCTCCACACTCTGCCTATTCACCCCTTCCTCATCCCAACTCTTGGCAACCACTGATCTTCTTATTGTCTCCATTTTTGCGCTTTTTCCAGAATAGAAAAACTAGCCAGGCATTGAGGTGGGCACCTGTAGTCCCAGCTACTTGGGAGGCTAAGACAGGAGGATCACCTGAACCCAGAAGTTTGAGGTTGCTGTGAGCAAGGCTGACACCACAGCATGCCAGCCAGAGCAAAAGAATGAGACTCTGTCTCAGAAGGAAAAAAAAAAAAAGAAACTATAAGACTCTTCTAGGCCTTATAGAAGATAAATAATAAATGATAGTTATATCGTATAATGTAGAATTTATTAAAATATATAATTTCAGGTAGTAAAACATAAAGGTATAGAACAAGGCTATCGAAAAGAAAATTTTAATTCCTAGTACTTCACATTAAAATTAAAAAGATAGTGGTGAAATTAATTCAATACTATGTTTTATATAACTAAATATATTCAAGAAAGGTTAATTCAACCATAACTAACATAAACCTCAAGGAGGTGTTTCCTTTTTTATACCATACGGAATCTTCAGAATCCACTAAAAATCTTTAAAATCCAAGTATATTTTACACTTACAGCATAAATCAGTTTGGGTTCTAAATTTTTCAGCAAGCACTTACAGAGAGATGTAGTCCCATCAAACCAGCTAGATTTTTAATAGGACACTACTCTACACTCCGTCGATTTTTAAATTCAAATTACAGTTACAGTTACAAGAACGACTAGGAATTCAGCTCCTCATGTGGGCCAGTCTCGTCCTGTGGTCGGCAGGTGCCACACGGCAGGCGGTCACAGCACTGGGCAGTCCAGGGAGGCAGGGGCCAGGGAGGCTGTTTTTGATGAAGTGGGGAAGACGTCGTGTGAGGATGACAGGTGAGCGGAGGTGTGCACGGAGGGAGCAGGGAGCCTGCCAGGCGTGGGGAAAGGGCATTCCAGGAAAAGAGAAATGAGAATGCAAAGGTCCTGGAAGTGAGTTCATAAACGTCCAAACACTTGTGTGACCTTCTGAGTCCTGACCTTGAGGGCCAGGGGGGCAGCTGTCTACTTATTCTAACCAGGCCACTGTGGCACCATGTCTGTTTGGTACTTGGGACATAGAGTTCTTAGAGCAGGCATTGCTTCCCTTCTGTGTTGCTGTCAGAACAGGACAACATGAGCGCCCTCTCTGTGAGGAGAAATAAGGCAAAGGAGCAGTAAGGCCCTGCCTCCAGGCTCAGGGCGGCCCCGTTGTGTCCCTCTGGCCCTGTGACAGGGACATGGCTTCTGCATAACACCTGGAGGCGTGGTCTCTTTGCTCTCACCAAACCACTGCCCCCGAGAAGGGTTCCCAGCGGCCATCTGCATTCAGTTAATCTCAGTGTTCTTTTCTCTTGGCAGTGTTCTGGACAGCTGACACCTTTGACAGTGATAGCGTAAGTGGGCGCCCAAGCAGTGCTGTCCAGAGTCCCCTCAGAGAATCTGAGCAAATGGATGAAAGCCTCCTTATCTACGCTTTTTCTTAGCCAAGTTAGACAGAGGTGTGTAAACCGTAGAATAATCTCAACCAGGGACAGAAAGTCTACAGGAACTGGAGCTGGAGGTGTCTCAAGTGGGTTCTATGGTCCAGGGAGCAGAAAGGGCACGGAGCATAGGGGAGAAGGTCAGGGAACAAATTCCCCCAACTTCGTGCACATGGGAGGCCCTGCTGTGCCCACGTCTCATCCGTGAACAAAAAGCAAAACCTAAATGCACGCACAGCACTGCTGAAATGAGTAAGAACGCTGGGAGGGTTTTAAGAAACAAACGCAGACTTGGTTAGGGGGACTGGCTGAACTTTTTTCTTTCACCAAAATTGCCTTTAATAATACACATTTATTCAAGGTTATAAAACAAAAACACTTGCATTTTTTTAATTGGTTAGCCCTATTTGGGCTTTCTGCTCCTGGGGTGGCTTGCTCAGCCCTGCCTCCACCTCATCCCCTGAATGGAAACTTGTAAGCTTTAAAAAAGAAAGAAATCCTATCTTTTGCAACAACATGGCCAAACCTGGGGGACATTATGTTTAGTGAAATAAGCCAGACACAGAAAGACACATGCCACCCGATCTCACTTATATTTAGAATCTAAAAATGGTGAACTCGTAGAAGCTGGAGTTATCAGGGACTGGGGTGGGTGGGTGGGGGTGGAAGGGAGATGGTGGTCAAAATAAAATTTCAGTTCGGACAAATAACTTCAAGAGATGTATTGACAATAGTTCATTTTAATATGTTGTATACTCAAAAATCCCTGAAACAATAGATTTTTCATGTTCTCACTGCAAAAAAAAAAAAAAATGGCATGTGAGGTAATTTATATGTTAATTAGCCATTCTGCAATGGAGGCATATTTCAAAACATACTGTGTACAACATCAAGAAATACCATTTTTATTTGTCAACTATTTTTTTAAAAGCCCCAAGAGGTTAAGAACATGCCTGCCTTGTTCACTGGTAACCCCAAAAACTCACCCCAAAGGGACACTCTGAAAGTATTTACTGAAGGAGTGACCAACATCCTGCAGTAAGTCTCAGATCAAACTCCAAGCCAGGAGGACAAAGGCCGAGAGCAGGACCTGAGCCACTCATGCAGAAGCCTGGAGCTTTAGGAAATGAACCCCTGAAAGCATTTCTGCAGTCAGCTGAGAAAGGAGAATCCAGGTAGCCTAGGAAGCTGCTTTGACATTCATCCAGTGACTCTGGATTTTTAAGTCCGGGGACCCAAGGGACTGGGGGTACAATAACACCTGCCTTTGGAGATTCAAGATGCTCTTACCCAAGACAAGCTGTGTCTTCCATAAGATTTGGGGCAGACCCACCAGGTGATGGGTTTGGCCTGTGCCCTCAATGACCGTTTAACACTAAAGGTGAGTGCCTGGCACTTTGTACCCAGACAAAAGCTAGTGGTGATGGAGGGAGAACGGAGCCATGCCTCCTCTCTGCCCTTACAAGGGAGCTGGGGGAAAGATGGGAAGCAAATGATTTTTCTTGCAATCCAGAGCATCTTTCTTTTTATCTTCTGACCTCCCATCATAATATCTAAAGTGTTGCCAGACTCAGCGCCCATAGCACAGTGGTTACGCCCATAGCACAGTGCACTGAGGTTGGCAGCTTCAAACCTGGCCCAGGCCAGCTAAACAACAACGACAACTGCAACAACAACAAAAAATAGCCAGCATTGTGGTTGGCACCTATATAGTCCCAGCTATTTGGGAGGCTGAGGCAAGAGAATCGCGTAAGCCCAAGAGTTTGAGGTTGCTGTGAGCTGTGATGCTATGGCACTCTACCAAGGTTGACATAGTCAGACTCTGTCTCAGAGGAAAAAAGTGTTATCAGTAGAAGGCAGAACAGACCTCCTCTGCCCCTCCAGCTGGCAGATTTCAGTTGAGCCTGACAAACACAGAGTGGGCCACTTTAAGAAGCGAGGTCCCTAAGTCCCAGCCTGATGGCTCACAGACAGAGGGCAGCTCCCTGTCCAGTGGGGGTTTGGTTTTAACCTGACAATCTGCCTCTCTAGTAACAGCACACCTTTGTGAGGGATATAAGCATCTAGGCCAACGCCGGCTTCCCTGTCCCAGCAATGGGCCTCAGAACATTCATTCTCCCCTCCAACCTCTGGACCCAAAAGCCAGGTCCTTTTGTCCCCTGGATGTAGGGTGGCTGTATAATTTACCAGGGAAACTTGGGACACTTCTGCAAGTGAAAGGGGATAATAACAATAATTATAGTGTCAAAACAGGGCAGAGAAGGTATGGTCACCCTCACTAGAAAGCACTGTTAGCAAAAGTGCCTAGCCCATGGGGGAGGGGGCCCTAGATTCTAAAGCACAACATTTATCCATGTGCTAAAAATCTGCCTGCTGCTGGCAAGGACTGAAGACTTTCAGTAAATACAGTAAAAAACACAGCAGTATGCTAGCAGGTGAAGACCGGGGGCTGGGAATTCTGATGAACATGGAGTACTTTATAAGGACGGAGGCCTGCCAGAGTAAGGGGAATCCTGGGTGGAAGAGCAGAGCATGGCTGAGAAAGTGAGGATGGTAAGAGACCCATTTCAAAACTGCATTCCTAGAGACACTTTTAGTCATCTTTAAAATAACGCCAAAAAACTCAACTGTTCATATTGAATTATTTTGTGTGGTTTAGGGGGTGCCTAGAATAGAATTGGGGGAGACAAAGCCCCCTGGTGACCACCCCCAACCCACCCCAAGCCACACGTCTGCACCAGCTCTGCCTGGATTTACTGTGACTCAACCGCATGGCCAAGCACATTCCCAAACATCTGAACCTCAGCATCCTTTTCTGTAAAGCCAGGTGCCCAGAGGCCTGTCCCACTAGGTTTCTGTGAAGCTTGGACCTTCTGTGTCCTCACTTTCTTCCTTATCTACAGCAAAACAGCTGATGTCAAGCCTCCCAGGCCTACCAGGGTGATTCACTTAATATTTGTAATCTCTAAAGTATGAGGTTGCTCCATAAAAGGGTTAGAAAATAACTATGACTTTGGTGATGTGCTAACATGCACGCTCCGAGTCTCTCCTGTCCAGACGACATTAGACGCGCCTGCTCTCTTACTTTCTTTCTGGCTCTTTATTCCTCCCTGGCAGGGGGAGAGGGGGGTCCTAAGGTCCAACACACGCTGTAATAGTTTGCAAACTCCCTTCTTTTGGGATTGGGTTCATCTGAATGGAGCCGTCACCAGCATCGTCACAAATGGCATTCCCATTAACATTTCTATTTCTGTCCATTCGGGGCACCTAAAGATTTCCCACCAAGATTTACATCGACTATTTTAAGAAAGTGCTTTTAAAAAGCCAATGAGTTTGCTAAGTTTAAATCTGATTTTCTCAAGGGATGCTTAAAAGAAATATACAAAGTTCTTTAAAAGAACCTTTCTAAGTTCAAAATAACATTCCAAAAGGAGTCACTAGCAAAACATTCAGGGGAAGAAGGGGAAAAAATTTTTATTATTTTTTATTTTTTGCACTTGTGGCAGACCTGACTTCTTCCTAATGTCTATGTTTGTTCTCCAGTGCAGAAACGTCAAATAGCAGTAAGAGTCACATAATAATTGAAAGAAAAACGGACTGGTGCTTTTCCTGCCTTGAGTATTCTAGCAGAGGGTGGAGCCCAAGCCCATGTATATCCGTCATGCCAGGTAGAGACAGAGAAGATGGACAAACGGCAGCTCAAAGGCATAGCCTGGAGCTTCTCGGAGATTGTTTACAGGCGCAGCGTAAGAGCCGATCCTAAACTCCGCCAACGGGGACTTTCCATCAGGCTGAGGACCCACGATCCACCAGTGTCACAGCCTGACTGGAGCACCTGATATGCTCGAGCAGTTGCCAAATAGGAAGATAAGGCAGAGACGACGATTTCAAGAAAGACTTAGAGTCACAGTGATTGTTCTTTTAGGCACAGAGACAGATGTCTGCTGCCATGGCAAGGCAGCCTGTTAATTAGGATTAGGTTTTGCTGCTAAGCTAAATGTCCCTTGTAATAGTACCCTAACCATAAAGAGAGTCCAGACGGAGGCAGTGTGGGGCGGGTGTGGTGTCTGGTATGGTGCACCATAGGGTTCCCAGGAACCCTGGCTCTTCACACTATCCTCTGACACCTTGAACAGGTGGCTTCCATTCTCAGGCTACCTCGAGGGCCTGCATAGCTATGATTCATCATGACTGTCAACCTCGACCGCCTTCCAGGTAGCAGGCAAGTGTGACCTCCTCTCTTTTAAGATTTCCCAGAAGGTGCACACAGCACTCCCATCACAGCTCACTGGCCCGAGTCTCCCAGCAATTGGTCATACCGTGATTGCCCAAAAGAAAGCCCGGTGGTGCTGATCTAGGAGGGCACTGGGAGTCCCTGTCACACAGAGTGACTGCGCTGAGCCTTCTCATGTCTTTCAGAGGCAGCAGCTTGCCTCAGTTCTGCATTTCAGACTGCAAAAGCCTTTGTGACTGTTTGCTCCCCATTGGGCATAAAAGCACAATCTGGAAGTTTGAAAAGAATGCTGTTGCCGGGCGGCGCCTGTGGCTCAGTGAGTAGGGCGCCGGCCCTATATACCGAGGGTGGTGGGTTCAAACCCAGCTCCGGCCTAACTGCAACAAAAAAATAGCCAGGCATTGTGGCGGGTGCCTGTAGTCCTAGCTACTTGGGAAGCTGAGGCAAGAGAATGGCCTAAGCCCAAGAGCTGGAGGTTGCTGTGAGCTGTGATTTCATAGCACTCTACTGAGGGTTAATAAGTGAAACTTTGTCTCAAAAAAAAAAAAAAACAAAGGAATGCTGTTGCCCATGAACTATAATAAATGGTAAGATTTAATCCTTAAAATGGTAGGTAAGACTACCTTCCTGTGTTTTCTCCAGAGATGAATAAGAAAAGAAAGCCCATATTGTAGATCTAACAATAATGTACTGTCCTAAATTCACTTTGGAAGGAAAATGAAAAAAAAAAATTCATTTCCTAAAGAACCTACCTCATTCCCCATGATTTCAGCATCCATCCCTGGAGGTCCCGAGGTCTCCATCACTCTACACAGAAGAGGGCAGGGTGCCAGTCAGGATAGAAGGGCAGAAGCTGCTGGGGAGCTAGAGGTGGTAAACTTTGTCCGGATATGTTCAAAAGCTACCAATGTCAAGGACAATTTCCCAATTTGTTTTTATTGTTGATTCATTGAGGGTACAGAGAACCAGGTTGCACTGATTGCATTTGTTAGGTAAAGTCCCTCTTGTAATTGTGTCCCTCCTCCAAGCAGTGTGTCACACACCATGACCCCCTCACCCCGTCCCTCATTTCCTCTCTCCACCCTCCTTCCCCCCACTCCCCTCCATGTACTAGGTCATCAATTGTCCTTATATCAGAATTGACTACACTGGATTCTTGCTTCTCCATTCTTGTGATAGGTTCTGAGATCTTGACTGATAATAAGTGGGTCTTCTGGCTTTAATTATTTCTTTTTATTTTAACACAAAATATTCTAAAGGGGCTCTTTACACCAAAATATATAGTAATGACAAAAAGGACTTATTTGAGAATAACTGTAGCCCATTATTTATAAGCTATGGAGGGAATTACATGCCAGCCATGAAACTGTGAACTAAAAACATAATCTACTTCAAACTACCCACAAAATGCCCACAAATAAATTTAGGAACCTTCTGAAATTGTGTGTTAAGTTTGTGTATTTGCATTGTAAGCAAGATGTTCAAGAAATTCTCGGAGTTAAAACTGCTGCCCCAACATCATATATTTCAGCCAACACAACATTTGTCTTGATGTGTTCAGAATCTGCCAATTTCAAGGACAGTTTCCCAAGTTTAGCCATCTCCCCTCCCATGTGAAGCAACCTTGCCACGTGGGCTGTGGGCGGCATGGGAGGCCAAACATGAAGGTTGCCTCCTTGCTCCATATCTGCTGGGGGACAAGGAAAGGACACCTTCCAGGAGGAAAGAACAGGACTGTCTACCAGGAAACTTACGCGTGATATTCCTGCACAAGATCTGTCTCTGTGAAACTTCCTGACTGCTAGACGCAGAGTACGCTTTCTTTTCCCAGGCTGTGGCTGCACCTGATGTCATCACATCCAGTTGTCATTGTTTGTGTATTTTTCTCTCCACTTGTCTGTGAATTCTCTGAAGCCCAGATTGACGTTTCACATATCACTTACCAGCTCAACTGGTGCATTCCAGTGAGTTTCCAGTGGGTAGATAAATAAATCTACGGATGGATGGACGGATGGATGGATGGATGGATGGATGGCCTCTCTTTTCACTGGCAATTTTGTATCATTCACAGACCCACTTCTGTTCCCTATCAGTCTTTTCCTTAATTTGGGGCAAATATGAATTGCAGTGTCTGAAGTTGCTAAATGTTTAGGCTTTAAAATAAACAATTCTGACTAATTGATTTCAATTTCTCTATTTCTCTTTTGTCTGTGTGGATTCTAGTGCTGCAGCTCCATTTTATAATTGGGCTTCCTTCACCTCCTGAGTATAAACACCGTCTGCTCTTCGATGGGAGCTGTTTCCGACTTCTACCTTTCTATAGAAAGGAGACAACTTCTAGTCTCAGGCATATCTAAACCCAGCACCACTTTCCACAAGTTGCTTTTACTTCAAACTCTTTTAAGTGGCTCTCTATCAATTGCCTATCCCACCCTCAGCAGTAATTAGACACGAAAAATTATCCATTTGGTTCCTCCCTGGGGTTTTACTAATTTTGAACTTGGCAGTGCTGACGCATGTATTTTTAATTTGCATGTCTCTAAGATGACCCTCCAGAGCTGATGAATTTTCCCTTCCATGCTGATAAGCCAGGCACAGGAGAGGGAGGAGTTACCTCTCTCGTGAGTTGTGAGTTTGCTTGCCCACTGTGGCTTTTTGGATGAGACTCATTATTTGTGGAAATGGTGTGTTCCATAGGCAAAAATAACTTTTTAAAAAAAGAACATCTCTGTGCCCTCCTGAAGTCATCTCAAAATGAATTCAAGATTTCCCATGAAATGCAGAAAGCTTTCTGATGGTGTATTTCCTTGTGTGCTTGGCCATACCACATTCAGACTAATCTAGGTAACTTCAGAGTCCAGAAAAAGCTGATGAGGCTTGATGATAAGGTAATGAGGACCAAGTCGAGGACAGAAGGCAGGTTTCTATTTGGAGCCACGTGGCTGTGGGAAAATCTTGCTTGAGAACCATAAACAAGCACAAAGAAACAATCAAAATAGCAAAGATGGTAACTTTCCTTTACCTGATTTTAAATTAAGCACAAAGGACATCGTGTTTTGAATACTAAGTTAAAACATGGACATCAGCTTCCCATGAGGATCTGTTAAAGAAAAGAGGGAAAAAGGAGAGGGGAAAGGGGACAGGGAAGTAGGGAAGAGGCCAGGAAAAGGGAGAGTGGACAAGCCGTCTGGAACACCATCCCAGCACTGTCTTGTGCCAGGGACGTTCTAAGTGCTTCACATATACTAACTCTTTTAATCATTATAAGAACCCATGAGGCCCATAGTATTACCTTCCATGAAGAAGTAAAGCACAGAGAGGTTAAGTCACTTATTCAAGGTCAACCCAGCTAGTATGCAGAGAAGCTGAGATTCGAACCCAAGCAGTCGGGACTCCAGAGTCTGAGTGCTTAAAGAGAATGTGATGACAGGTGTCTGAGGGACTGGGAAAGCCAGCCTGCCCTGCCTGCACACCCCTTCCCAAATCCCATGCACAGTCCTGGGACACCCCCCACTCACATCCCTGCTCTGGACTTTAATCCCTCTGCTCGTGCCTGTGGACTCCTAATAAAACATTTCTGAATGCCCAGCTCAGCTGGTTATCCCTCCCCCAGGTGCGACCCCTGCTTAAGTTCCTTAACCTGTGAGATGCTGGATCCTGTCTCCACTGGGCCTGACACCTCTAATGATATGTGGCCTGGCCAAGAGTCCTCACTCCACTGACCATGCCCCTCACTGAAAGCACCCCTGGCCTGTTTCTGACCAGTTCATCTCATTTTTGTTCTAAGTTGATGGAGCCCAGGCAGGACACAGCAAGATGAACACGTCTCAACATTAATGTCAGCGTGCAGGGATTTGACAGAGACTTGTTATGAGAGAACACGGAGAGAAGGAAGAAGCAAAGCTGAGCTGGTGTTCAGCGGGGATGCCTGTGACAGAGCTGGAGGCTGACGCTGAATGCATTCAGAGCTTCTGGGCTCGTCGCTGTTGGAAACTGGAGGTGTCAGCTGAGCCAAGAAACTCTCTGGGGCTTATGTTCTAGCCACACCAGCACGACCTTTGCAGATGGAAATAGCACACAATAATTTCTCGGATCCATGCAGGGCTGTTTCCAGCCTCAACATTCTCCTTCATAAAACTATGGTATTGGCAATTTTTATTTCGTAGCCAATGCACTCCAAGCAGACTTCCTTCCAAAGAAATTCTAATTAAATGGCAAGCTTTATCTGTGGTTTAGAAAGGGGGACAGTAGGGAAAGCCTCGACTTGGTGTTAGCTGCAATGGGGAGGGTACTGGATATGGTATTCTGACTCCCAGAGCTCCCAGCTGCTGTGACTATGGGGGTTCATGGCTCTAAGCTGAATCCCACTCAGGGATTTGCTCTCAGTTTAGGAGAATCACCCAAATTTATGTGCTTTCCCTAGGGTTACATACATCCAATGACCGGTCTGCCCATGGGAAAAAAAAGGTCCGACCCCATCACCCCAAGGCGATACAAGTCTGAAGGACCATCCCAGCTCCAGAGCTCCCTGGAGTTCACAGCCAGGACCAGGGTGAAGTGAGTGGTGCGTCCACCTTTATGTGTGGTACTTAAGGGAACACCAACAATGTCAACAAATAAGACAAAATAAAATTTTATTGCAATTTTTTAATGAATGCAAAAAATATCCATGATAAAGTATGAAAATGTTTTATAAAAGCAAATTCCAACAGGGCCAGGATTTGGGTGAGGCCAGTGAGAGGCGAGTCATTTAAATGTCATGTTGGAGGATAGCACCTGTGGCTCAGTTAGTAGGGCACTGGCCCCATATACCAAGGGTGGTGGGTTTGAACCCGGCCCTGGCCAAACTGCAACCAAAAAATAGCCAGGCATTGTGGTGGGCTCCTAAGCCCAAGAGTTTGAGGTCTGTGAGCTGTGACGCTACTGCACTCTACAGAAGGTGACATAACAAGACCCTGTCTCAAAAAAAAATGTAAGGTTGGATTTTGTCTTTATTTAAAATTTTGGTATTTTGTTCATCACATTTTTTTTAATATTCAAAATTTTTTTAAGGTTGCATTAAAATATGTATATTGATTACTGAGTTTTGTGATCTCCCCCCACCCCCAGACGCACGTCCCACCTCTGTAGACACATCTATTACAATCACATTCGCAATGTAACTTCTGCGCATGCTCAATCCGGCTTTCCTCGCTCCCTGGTAGCCATTATTCCCAAATCCTTCCCGGGAAGCCTCTCAGAGCCAAACCCAGCAATGTCCAAGTCTGCTTCCCTGGGACCATCTCCCAGGGAGATGACTTGATAGTTTAGAAAGCTTATATAGTAGGCAAACCTGAATTTGAACCTCAATTACAACTTTCTAGAAGTGGGATCTTGGGCAAGGCATGCATTTCCTGAGTCTCAGTTTACCCGCCCTGTAAAATGGAAGCAGCAGTGCCAACCTCTCATGTCATCCTGGGCCACTGTGAGGAGTTAATGAGCTATCCGAGGTAGAGTCCTCAGTTTAGCGTCCAGCAAATAACAGGTGTTCTGGAAATGTTCTCATCCCTCCTGCTTTCCCTTCCCCGAAGCCCCATGACCTGCCAGGACAAGGCTCAAAGCTGGGGGCAAAGGGAGGAAAGCCTCATTCACTGGTTGTGCCTAATCGCCCTCTGTCCATCCTCACTGCTAAATCAACACTCTTTATCCTCTGGGTGCTGATAAGCCAACAACTGCTTCCTGCTGAGATCTGTAACGTGTGAGGTCTTCTTCTTAGTTGTCGCTAAACATGTGCGATTAGGGCTGATTAAGGACAGTTGGGGCCGGGTGTGCCTGCCCTGCCTCTCCTTTCAGCTGAGGAGGACGTCGCGATGATGTGCCACTATCGGGAGTGAGACATCATCCATCAGCCACGCCTGGCAGAGCTCAGATTCATGCATTGGGACCGTGTTATCTGTGTGCCCCAAATGCCTCCAACTGTTTCCTTCCCATTGATAGGGGACCTGACATCTCATTTTCTCAATGTCCAGACAAAGATTCCTAAATAGTTAAGAAACTAAAATAGGCACTATGGAATGTTGAGGAAATCAGGAAAATCAATTGGGGGATACAGCCCTCTCCTTCACAGAGCTTCCGACAGTCCAACAGGAAGGAGAGTGAACACACGTGGGACAAGCTAACCCCAAGCTGTAACTTACGAGGGGTGTCTTCACCTCCACCTTTGCCACCTGTCAAGCCCTAGGACACATACACTGGAATCCTCCTCTCCCCTGCACCCAGGCCACTGCTCATGCCAGGCAGACGGAATTTCCTACAATACTATAAGAGATGCTGTTTTTCCTTGTTCCTAGGTGCTGTGCTTTAAATTTGGATGCCTGCGTCTTGTGTATTTTTTTCATATCTGTCTCTATTACAATGTTTTGTGCAAAATAGGTGTTTAACCAATGCCAGTAAATGCGTGGCTGTAACAGCAAAGGTCGGGAGCCCCAAGTAAAGAAAGAAAGAACAAGCTTCCAGGGGAGATGATTTTTCTATTTTTATTTTTTTAGAGACAGCTTTTGTAAGAATGGAGTAACATGTTTCTCTGGAGAAGGACCTTTTGGCTAAGATCAAGTGTAGTACCACATGGGAGCGCCCAGGCCCACACTTAGCCTGTCCCTGGGATTGCCCGGCGGGCATGGGGTTATGAAATTTTTAAGTCTGAGTGTCTGTGGCCAACATGTGCATTGCACACTCAGCTACATCTCCATCACATTCTTGCTGCTCTCTGCTTCTATGGCACATACCTGGCCCCCTGGGTTATTTGAGCATCTGCTCTGCAGCCTACAGTCTGAAGTCCCTTGCCTCTCTGGAGTTGTTTCTCCTCAGCCTCACCACAGTGAGGATTAAGGTAATGTATGTGCGTATGTTTTTCTAATTCCTCAATTCATCTTCTTCCATGTAGATTACAGCCTCTTCTTTCAGGGCCAAAAGCAGATCTGGGAGAAAAAAGAGACATAGCAATTATCAAGGGCCCCACAGACAACAAGTCTTTATTCCAATTAATCCCCACAGCCACCTTGAAATTAGGTGTTACTATCCCCATTTCTCATATGAGAAAACTGAGGCTCAGAAAAGTTAAATAACGTGCCCAAAGCTACAAAAGCTGGGAAGCATCCAGCATCAGAAACAGAGTCGAGACCCAGGTCTGCGTGTGTCTTTCTTGCACAGTCTGGAGTTGCAGGGCTTGGGGAGGCACATGGGACCTCCATTTCCACAGGCAGAACTGTGGAGGGGACGCGTCCCCAGTAGCACAGGGGTTTGCCTACAAGTAATTCCTGTTCATCTACATCAAGGCAGGCAAGTCATGTGCAGATAATCCAAAAATAGTTTCTAATTTTTCTTGGGACAAATATAAATTGTTGGCAACAGGCACCCTTTTCAAAGTGTGTTTTGATTAGAGTTACACGAAAAGGCGTTTTTATTCTCTGAGGTCCTGCCAACAAATCGGCAAAGGGAAACCAAAGACAGTACCAGACTGACCTCCCTCCAGCAAAAGGACTGTGTCCAGTCGGCAAGTCCAACGGCAAAAGACACCAGAGGAGCAGCAGGCAGGCTACCAGGGCTCCGCAGGCGGCGTCACACTGCTCCTCAATGTGAAACCCAACCCAGCCTCCTCAGATGAGGACACTGAGGGCAGATTGTGAAGTGTTTTAGCCAAGATCACATGGCAAATCAGTAAAGAATTAAAGTCAGAAATCTAGGCCCCTTGGCCTCATCTCTTTCCAACATCAGTTCTCCTCTCTAGTCCTACCGTCAGGCTGTCTCCATGTCGGGAATGGCCAGGAATTGAGATAAAGCAGTGTTTGCATGTGATTCAAAAGGTGGACCCAAAATAGGAGGAATAGAAAATCATAGGTGGGCAAAACTCTGTTTGGAGCCCAGAAATTGGGTTTCCATAAACGTCTGTCTCCTTCTTCTTCTGAAAGGTGATTAGGAGCCTGGAGACTGTAGTGAGGTCGTTTGATTGGGGAGGATGGAGCTCCCCTCTGGAGACAGGAGGACCTGTGTGGTTCTTGACCCATTATCTTCCCTCTCTTGGCTTTTCCTCAACTGCAAAATTCAATTACTGTGAGAACACATGGTACACACAAGCATCCAGCATACAGAAAAGCATGGATTCATGAAAATGGACGGTCTTGTTGAGGGTGAAAAGACCCTGCTGCTCTCGTCCCACCAGCTGACTCTGGCTTCTGTTGAGTGATTTATTGATTAAATGTATCCACTTTGTGGTTTCCTGGGTAGATCTCTAAAGCATCTTTCATTAAAACAAATGCAATAGATGGAAGAGAAATCAATAAATTAGCATGCCAAGGAAAACAAGATATATGCTCCCTGCCCTTCAGAATCAAAACCCATACTTGCCTGTCCCACAAGAAGATATAGAAGGCAGGAACTGAAACGTAACCAGGTTGGGCATGTGGAGAAAGGAAAAGCAGAAAATAAAGCAACACCAGGGACTGTTCTTCTCTTCTGGGTACAAAGTTAGGAAGACCAAGGTTGACCACAGTCACCCAGGGCACAGAGGAGGGCCATTCTGGCTGGAAGAGCCAAACTAATGGACACTCGTGTTTCTATCTTTTAAGATAAGACCTAACAGGTGTCCTGGAGGTGACCACTAGCAAGTCCTTTAATGTTCATTTATTTGATCTTAGTTGAGACTTGGGAGTAGTCATACAGGATTTAGTAATCCATTTTACAGATAAGGAAATTGAGGCCCTGGGATAGATAAGGATACCCAGCATGTGATGGAAGAGCTGCTATTAGAATCTGTTCTATTGTAAGGGACTGTTTATATCACTTGTAACTGCTGAGAACACATGTTGAATCTCATTCATTTCTGCATCCTGTGGCTAGCAGACGACAGGACTTCAGCGAGTATTTCTTGAGGGGATGATGTTCTTACAAGCTGTGCCACTTTCCCAGCATGACTTCACTTGGGTCCAACATTAGGAATTACCTAACACAGCATGTGACCTCTGAAAATCTCTGGGATCACAAACTCATACTGGGAGCCAAGTCTAAGTTAGTGACACACATTTATTTAGCCATATTAAAGATGGTCTTCTAGTACAAATGTTCTTACAGAATCATAATTCATCCATCATTTAAAAATCAATCGTTCGCCCAGTTATATACATTATCAAGAGATACACCCATATTATATAATTCTTCATGAGAAATTGAAGTAGCTTCAAC
This sequence comes from Otolemur garnettii, assembly GCF_000181295.1. Classification (NCBI taxonomy): domain Eukaryota; kingdom Metazoa; phylum Chordata; class Mammalia; order Primates; family Galagidae; genus Otolemur; species Otolemur garnettii. The sequence continues at coordinate 6,488,209 of NW_003852441.1, read as the reverse complement.
CAGTGTCTTGTTTTACATGAGTAGATAAACTAGATAATTAGGTGGGAATATGATGAGAAGTTGAATCAACTTGGGGTCTCTTTGGGATTAAAGATGCCAGTTTCAGAATTTCATCCGTGAACAGCCCTACACCCATAAATGCATAGTCCTCTAACATAGTGTCTTTTGGACAAACATATTTCTTTGCAGCCCAAAACGAAAAAAAGTGCTTTATTCTTTATATGAAGATATTTCTGTCCGCCCATCATCATCTTTGAGCCTTGCGCCCTCATCCTTGGCCTGCACTCTCACCACTGCTGGTCCTTCACCCTGCTCCACTCTTCCCTCACTTGATCTCCCTGCAGACAAGACTCTAGGGGCAAGGGAGAGCAAACAAGGGGCAGAGAGGAATCCAGAGTTTTACACAATAAAACACCACTCAAGAATGGGGAGAAAAGTATCCAATGTACTCAGTACTACTATGAAATCAATATATAATCGCCTACACATTCATACGAATGGTAAAACATAACTATAGTCCAGAAAGTAGAAGGGAAAAGGAGAGAGAGGGGAGGGGAGAGGAAGGGGGAGGAGGGAGGCTATTTGGGGGGACTTCACGTAATGTGCATGATGCAACGGTACATTTTAAAACTATTAAGAAAAGAGTATAATTGTGACTGATGTGTTAATCACTTCGATGTAAGCATTTTCTTTCACATTGTATATCAAATCAGTACACTGAACCCCGTAAATGCATCAATGTACACAGTTATGATTTAATACAAACAAAAATAAAATAAATAAATTGGGCAGCACCTGTTGTTCAGTGAGTAGGGCACCGGCCCCATAAACCAAGGGTGATGGATTCAAACCTGGCCCAGGCCAAACTGTAACAAAAAATAGCTGGGTGCTGTGGTGGGCACCTACAGTCCCAGCTACTTAGAGGCTGAGGCAAGAGAATTGCTTAAGGCCAGGAATTTGAGATTGCTGTGAGCTGTGATGCCACAGCACTCTACTAAAGGCAACAGAGTGAGACTCTGTCTCTAAAATAAATAAATATTGAAAAAATAAATCATTTTTGAAGCCAAAAAGAATTTTTAAAAAGAAAAAAAAAGGAAAACACAACTGACCTGTCTCTGGGGTTTGGGATCTTTAACAATGTCAACTAAACCTGAAAGTTGGCAAGTGGGAGGTAGTTTTGGTTCCTGACTTTATGCTAAAGAAGCAGAAAGTCCTTGACTGACATTCTGGTGAGGATAAGGGAGACTTGGGACCTGAAAAGGTACAGGCTCACCAGGCAGATGTATCACTTTGCTGGGGCCACTATGTGCCACAGACTGGCTGGATGAAACCACAGAAATGTAGTTTCTCACAGTTTTGGAGGCTGTGAGTGCAAGATCAAAGTATCAACAGGACTGGTGTCTTCTGAGGAGTCCCTCTTTGGCATGCAGAAGCTGCCTTTTCCCTGTGTGCAACCTCAACCTCTGTGTTTCTCTGTACACCCAAACTTCCCCTTCTTCTTCTTTTTTTTTTTTTGAAACAGAGTCTCACTCTGTTGCCCCTGGGTAGAGTGCAGTGGTATCACAGCTCACAGCAACCTCAAACTTTTGGGCTTAAGCGATTCTCTTGCCTCAGCCTCCCAAGTAGCTGGGACTACAGGTGCCCACCACAATGCCCGGCTATTTTTTATTGCAGTTATTGTTGTTTAGCTGGCTGGGGCTGGATTTGAACCCACAGTGTATGTGGCTAGCACCATAACCACTGAGCTACGGGTACTGAGCCAAAAGTTCCTTTTCTTAAAAGGACACTAGTCAGGCTCACACCTGTAGCTCAGCAGCTAAGGCGACAGCCTCATACACTGAGGCTGGCGGGTTTGAGCCCACCCAGGCCAGCTAAACAACGACAACAGCAACAAAAGATAGCCAGGGTTTTTCCGGTATGTGCCTACCTTTCCATTTCTCTATGTCTAATATCTAAGTATGTCTTGCAAAAATTTGTGATGAGGTTGAAGTTTGATTTCGCTGGGACTACAGGTACCCATTGTGGGGGTACCTGTAGTCTCAGCTACTTGGGAGGCTGAGGCAAGAGAACTGCTTAAGCCCAAGAGTTTGAGGTTGCTGTGAGCTGTGATGCTACAGCACTCTACTGAGGGTGACATAGGGAAACTCTGTCTCAAAATAAATAAATAGGACACCAGTCAGATTGCATTAGAGCCTTAGTAAAATGACCTTAACAGCTGTATTTTAACTTAATTGCCTCCTTAAAATCCCTATCTCCAAATACAGTCACATTCTGAGGTCCTAAGAGTTAAGACTTTAGCATATGAATTGGGGGTGGAGGTGGGGACTATAATTCAACCAATAACACAAAGGAAGTGTTAAAGTAGCAAAATCAAACTTCAACCTCATCACAAATTTTCTCAAGACATACTTAGATATTAGACACAGGGGAATGGAAAGGTAGGCACATCTTGTGAGAGTGGTCCTATGCTGGTAAATATTTAACAACCATCAGCCAATCAAAGGGAAGGGAATTGTAGTGTTTGCCAATTGCAGTGGTGTAAATATTCTCATCACGATTTTGTTATTGATGCAGCTGAATTTCATGAGCCAGCGGTAGCAGCTCCATGACAGCTGCGGATAGTTGGAAGGTGCAGCAATGCTCTGGTGTCCTGGCCACCTTTCCCATTATGAACCTACTGGGTTTAATGTCCCTACCTATTCTCAATAATACACTGGCTCTCTAATCTAGCAAATGAAAGGTCTACAAATCTAAATACAGTAGATTATAGCTGACCACCTCCTTAATTTGACCTAATTGTCATAAACCAGACATGCACCAGTTTGTCACAGTCCTTTGGGTGGTCAACTTACTGGGGTACCACTGTATTATCTTTTTCCCTTCATTTGGACCTGAAATATTTTGCAAAGCCCATTGATAGAACCCATCTCACTTCTCAGTACTGGACTAATCCTTTGCAAGGATGACCATGAAGGGGCACAGCAAATGTATGGAAATAGTCATTAACCCTCAGAAAGGAAATTGATCTGACAAATCAACAGAAATCCTCCTTCCCATTCAAATAATAGTTATCGAAATAATCATGGACCACATAATTTCTAGTGTGTATTTTTCCAAAACTATTATAAATCTGGCCCCGACATAAGTTTAAAATTTACAGATTTTACAGTTTAAAAATTACAGATACCTGCTAAAACACAGTATGGAGAAAATGGATTCTATGTAAACGTGAAACTGTGGAAGTACAGAACAAGTTCAAGAAGTGTTCCGAAAACTTGGAGTATAACGAGATAAAAATGACAAGGCATTAAAAAGATGAGAAATGTAGGGAGAAGGGTCCAGAGGATCTAGTAACTATATACAATAAGTATTCAAATGATCAACAACCAAAGAAATAGAAGAAAATCATTCCTGAACTAAAAAACAAAACAAGCAAACAAACAAACAAAAAAAAAGAGTGAGTTTTCATTGTGAAGGAATTCACCAAGTCTTATATGACTAATAAACTGAGACTCATATCAAGTTATACCTTGTTTGATTTCTTTTTAAGTTTTAATGGGGAGTCACAGATATTCTTAATATTTCCCCATAAGAGAAAGAAGGTTAATTCCTTATCAAACATCTCTGCAAGACCAAGAACTAGAAGTCTGTAAATTTAAGATGAGAAAATATCGTGACAAAGAGAAATGTTCTCAAAAGCTTCCAGTCTGCACCAGGACACCAATTCCCATAGAACAGACTAGAAAAAGTGCTTTCCTAAAAACAAATAAGTAAATAAAATCTCAAAAGATAATACAAGATTGAAGAAGGCAAAGTGTAAATAAATGGTGGTGAGCAGTAAGAACGATAATATTTAGGCTACAGTTAAGTCTCACATGTTTGTTAAAATGCTTTTGAAACCAAATGCAAATGCAAGAACAATCCTTGCCAAAAATACTGCACCATGGAAAAATAAAATTTTAAGTCCAATTATTTTCTTCTGGATTTAATGTTCTTGATCATTTCAACAAATTTAAGAGACATCATTAACCAATTCTTTAACAGTTTCTCTCACAGCTGATCTCTGCTCTCCACCCTCATTTCTAACACTCCAGGATACGGCCTCTATACGGCCTCCTCTATTACGGCCTGTAATTTCTGCTAAATTACAAAGATAATTTCCTGACTGCTCTTCCTGTCTCCAGTTTTACACACTTCAATCCACCCTGCATAGATTAATCTTCTCAGAACACTATTTTTAGTATGTAATTTGTTGGCTCAAAATGTATATACAAGATGAAATCCAAACTTGCCAACTTGTTATGCAAAGCCCTCTAAAACCTGCCATGATCCTACCTTTATCTACAGGCTTATGTTGCACTGCTTCTCAAAATGAGCTCTCCAGTCCAATAATATCTACCTTTCCAACAACCCTGAAACATATTTTAATCATTTCTGTCTCTGTGTGTCTTTCTCTGTTCAAAACCTCCATCTCTACCTTCCCTGCTTCAGTCCCATCCTTTCCCCTCTTCCCATGTAGTGTAGCCCAATCCACAAAGACACTTTCCTCTTCTGGATGTCCAAGGAATTAAGTGCTGTATTCTAACACTCAACAAATAAATCATACCTCGTACCATTACTTACCACATATTATCAAATTGAATACTATTGATTGTGAGATAAACCATTATTTCATGTACTGCTGAGAAAAAGTATTGCCAATTACAGGGTAACATTCTATTGGTTTTAGGAGGCATTACTTTTTTAGTGATAATAAAATATGGAAAAATGCACAATTTAGATTCAATGAGATCCGGTAGGTGCTGCATTCATTCATCTATTCATTCAATAAATATTTCTCTATTGGACAGCGCCTGTGGCTCACGGAGTAGGGTGCCGGCCCTATATGCCAGAGGTGGAGGGTTCAAACCCAGCCCTGGCCAGGGAAAGGGATAGTACATGTATTTCTCTATTGCCTATCATATGCTCTGTGCTGTTCAGATTATATCAACAAACAAGACTGAGGAGGCTAGACTCAGAGTTAGATACTGGAGCACATATAAAGAGGGGTGAACTCTGCACAGTACTCCCCTGCACCCAAGCTCATATTCTGCTACAAACATGACCTTGACCACTGCCCCACCCCAGAGGTTCATAAGGTCTTCAAAGGCAGGAATTGTGGCCCATACTTCATCTCCCACAGCATGTAGCATTTCTTCCTTTTGCACGTACTGTGCACACTAACTGTTGAGTGAGTAAGGCAATGAATGAAACCCAGGGGTTCAGACAGTGTAGCATACTCAGTTCTAATTATAGTTCCCGCAATATGAATGCCTTTGCACTATGTCATGAAACAGGAAGAAAGAAATAGATTCAGCAAGCGTGGGCCGAAGCATCCTGTCGTGTGGAAGTGACTGCAGGCCAGTCGAGTAGAGCAGTGTCTGAGCAGGGCACGTGGGCACAGTGGATTATAATTAATGCATTATTCACATTGACTTATGAAATGACTTTCTTTCCAATTAGTTAAATCAGCAGGTCCTCGTCATTGGTTGATTTAAGATTGCTGGGGATTTTTTCTGTGTCTGCGCCTAAAGTCTGTGATGTCTAGAAATTTTTCTTTTCCCTGTGAATGCGATCACCTGGGTGGCCGTGCAGGCAGGGGAAGGTGCAGAATGCCGCCTGGCAGGTCCAGCCCAGTCTGGTTTGGTCATCTCCACTCCAACAGTATTCAGAAATTTGGACATTCTTGATATTTCCTCATGTTTTCCCTTGAAAACACCAAAGGCCATTATGGGTTCCTATCAGCTGGGGTGCCTCTCACCCTGGAAGGCCATCGTCTTTGACTGAACATAGTCCTTGGAGAAGTGAGTGAGGAGACAGTCCCTTAGGCTGCCATCGGTGCTCGTTCATTCAATCAATGAACTTCTGAAGAGACTCACAGTGTGCTAGACTCAGATACTGGAGCACATATAAAGAGGGGTGAACTCTGCACAGTACTCCCTTAACTTGGGACATTTGTACTTTTAGTATTTCTGTCTGATCTTCTATATTGATCCCCCAAGCCCCCCTAGTGTAATAGCTACATTTGTATGTGTATGAACATTTTTGTTTCCATTTTTAAAGTTCACAAGAATTTACAGATTGTTTCTATGTTATGCCAACTTTTTAATAGAGTTGTAATTCCATATAAGAAGGGAATAAATATTACACTTGTCTCATTTCTCCTTATTGTTGAAAGCGAGTCCTGTGATATGGCCCACTCAGCTGGTTTTTTTTTTTTTTTTTTTTTTTTTTTTTGAGACAGAGCCTCAAGCTGTCGCCCTGGGTAGAGTTCCATGGCATTCAGCTCATGGCAACCTCCAACTCCTGGGCTCAAGCGATTCTCCTGCCTCTGCCTCCCAAGTAGCTGGGACTACAGGCACCCACAACAATGCCCTGCTATTTTTTGGTTGTAGCCGTCATTGTCGTTTGGCAGGTCCAGGCTGGATTTGAACCTGCCAGCTCAGGTGTATGTGGCTTGCGCCTTAGCCACTTGAGCCACAGGTGCCCAGCCTCAGCTGGGTTTTTACTTCCATGAACCTTGCTGAAAAGGAAGCTGGCTTTTGGCACGATTCTCCGTAGCATTTGTCAAAGTTTCAGGGCCTCTGCATTGGTGGTTCTCAGCTTAACCACAGACAACGCAGCTGCAGATGGAAAGCCATCTTCCATACCGACGGACTGTCCGGAAGGTTCGAACACAAATGGTACACGGAACTTCTGTGCAAACCACGTTAGCGAGGGAAGGTGATAAGGAAATGTGCAATGTCGCCAAGTGTTACATTTAACCTCTTATCTGTGTCCTGGTCCTGACCAAAGAGCTCCAGATGGAACAGATAGAGTCTGGGGCCAGCACGGGTTGTGTTATGACTGGAAGTTGGCGTCTCACCAGGTTGGGCCTTCGCTGTGTCCTCCCGCCTGACCCTAGCCCACTTCGGCTGGCTGAATTATTTAAATGTTGTACATTACTAGTTAATAGACACAACATATTGAAAGTTTTACAATCAAATATTTATGCTGCTGGAAAACATTTTACATTATCTTTAAACAGCCATGTCATCTATTTATTTTCATTCTCTGATCTTTCTGTTTTGTATCAGAATCAGAGAATTTAGCCTATTTACCCAGAAGTAAATATTATGATGGAAACATTGGGCAGCTCAAAAGTAGACTTAGTGAAATGCAGAAGTATTTTTGTTAGTGTCAGTTGCACAACAACCCCTGCAAGGTAATACATTAAGAAAATGTCTTTGGGATGTTGGCAGCATGGAGATTAAACACTCTGTGGCTGGACAGTCTCCACCTGCCTGACCCCCGAGGCTGCAGCTACCTCATAATTCTTTCCAGCCGTTAGTTCCTTTCTGCAATGGAGAGACACTCTCCTGGACCAAAGAGGCAGCGTTTGCAGGTGACTCAGTCAGGAAAACAAATTTCATGCTAAGCCTCAGGATGCAAGTGAGAGCTGGCAGTTGAAGTCTGAAGTATCCTGTTTGGTAGTTCCTGGTCAGTAAGGCAGCGGGTTGGCCTCCCCCTTTCTTGCCAGATATTCCTTCTGGATACATTTTCCTAACTCTGCCTGTGTCATTGCTTTATAGATCCCAAGAAGTAGTTACCATGTTTCTGCCCTTATCTCTGCCCAGCAGAGGGTCCAGCCAGTATCTTCTTTTTATCACTGAGAGAAAAACCCTCCGTGTTTTTTCACACAAGTGCTGCCCATTTCCAAAGAACACTCCTAAGGACCCATGCTAGAGGGGCTAGAACTTCAGAAGGCCAGAAGCCGGCACCCGCATGCTGAGGCTTGCTTCCCAGTCTCTGACTTTAGGTGTTCGGTACCTAATTACTGTCCCCTGTGGAGCTCCTCTCAGACCATGTGGGGTCCAGGGTGTGCCCTCGTCAGTCAGGCACACGATTGCTGTGAGGACACCTACAGTCTCGACTTCCTCAATTCCTTTCTGACGCACAGGTGGTTTTTCTAAGACATTACCTAAACATTAGCTCAGTCAATGGAGTCATAGCTATAAGAAAACATGGGAGATAGATCAGTAAAATTAAAAAAAGCAAGAGAATAAAGAAATGTTTGGGGAAAATGCAGGTTAGAAAATGTATGTATGCTGGGCGGTGCCTGTGGCTCAAAGAACTAGGGCGCCAGCTCCATATGCTGGAGGTGGCAGGTTCAAACCCAGCCCAGGCCAAAAAAAATAAGAAAGAAAAGAAAATGTATGTACCCTTTAGAAGAAATCATTCATTATATTACAAATTCATAGTAAATAAAAGAAGTCCCCTTTCTACAAAAAGGACAAGACACAAATGAGACAGAAATTCAAAACTTGGGTCATGTCCCTGGGTCATGTAAACCCTGGTTTGAGTCGTCAGTGAGCATTTGAGCAGAGAGTCCATTTCTACAGGTCTCAGCCTTATCCGCAAAACGAGATGGTCCAGCCGGGCACGGTGGCTCACGCCTGTAGTCCTAACAGTCTGGAAGGCCAAGGTGGTGGACCGCTTGAGCTCACAAGTTTGAGACCAGCCTGTGCAAGACCTCATCTCTAAAAATAGCTGAGTGTTGTGGCAGGTGCCTATAGTCCCAGCTACTTGGGAAGCTGCGACAAGAGGATTGCTTGAGCCTAAAAGTTGGGGGTTTCTGTGAGGTAAGACTTTTTGGCACTCTACAAACACTGACAAAATGAGAGTCTGTCTCAAAAAAAAAAAAGAAAGAAAAGAAAAAGTGAGACGGTCCAATCAGATTCATTCAGCAAATGCTGAGTAACCCAGTACTGAGCGCCTGCTATGGGTAAGGCCCAGTGCTAGGCACCAAAGTTACAAAGGGGCATGAGAGAGCTGGGTTCCTATTCATATTCCAGTAATGAAGACAGGAGGAAAAAGGTAACTAAATGAGATAATTTTAATGATAAGGGGCTTGAAGAAAACAAAGTAGATAGAAAGTATTTGGGAGGAGGGATCTCCCAGTACCTGAGACAGAAGGGTCCAAGAGTCCTTTCTGTGAAGCTGCAACTTCTGTGAACGGAGACCAGGTGTGCAAAGATCTGGGGGCCAGATATTCCAGGCAACACATCAGCAAGTGGCCATGGGATGTGCACAGAAAAAGAGAAGGCCCGTGAAGTCAGAGGCCAGTCGACAAGGGGGCCTGAATTAAGGTTGGCGGGGTACGGGGGTGCAAGACTTGAGGGAACTTTGAAGACAGTAAGGAACAAAGGGCACCTGAAAATTAGAGACAATTAGGGAAGTTCAGTGTTTAATTTAAAAATATTTACAAAGATGTAGGGAAGCACAAGGCAAAGTCAATCCCACAGGACTCCAACTACTCCGAGCACTGAGAGAGGAAGAGAAAGTGGTCGCGGGGACCCACAGGGAGGGAGCTGAAAGGAGAGGCTGTCTTGGCAGGAGCCCTGACGGGCCCCTGGGAAACACATGCCCTGACTTTACCCTCTGCCTCCCTCCAGTCCCCACCAGAAAGCCCCATCAGCTGAACACACCCAGAGGTGGAGAGCAAAGGAGTCTATAATGTGGAGCACACTGGTCCAACTTCCCCAGTAACCCCCCACACACACACCCCCAGGTGAAAAGTAGGACAGAAGAGGGGCAGGGGAAGCTGTCAAGAGACAGTCCGGGCAGCCACAGCAAGGCGTTTGCTTTTATTGTAAGGGCATTGGGAAGCCGGGGGAGAGTTTTAAGCAAGAGAGTAGCTGGGACTGATTTATGTTTAAAAGGTTCTTCTGTGTGAAGATGGACCTCAGAGAGCAGCTCAGCGGTTAGGGCAGCGATGATGCGAAGTCAGAAATGCATGCTAACGTGCTTTGGGGGCACCTGTTTGACCCCACCAGGTGCAGTAGAGGATTGGAACCCACCCTGAGGGGAGGAGCACTGGTGGCTGAAGATGAAGAGAAGTAAATGAGTTTAGGCTATACACTGGGGAAAAAATCTTCACAAAAACAAATTCCACTGTTTCTGTGAGCTAAAGTAAAATTTCCACCCAACTCGAGCAGAAAACAGGAACGTATGCACCCCATCCATGCTGCAAACTCTGCAACGTCGGGGCCCTGCCAGCGGATGCTGCTTTTAAAGTGCAAAGTGCATGAAGATAAATGTATTGGCTGTATGGTCTTTTTATTTATAAGAAGGAGAGAGAAAATAAAAGAATTTTCCAAGCTCAGCTTGTAGAAAAATGATTTGTCCATTCAACCCAGCAAATAGCAAAGAGTGAAGCCTTCCAGTTTTATTGTTGGCATTGCCATAAAGAACATGCTGTGCTTGTGATCTGGCTAAAGGGCCTTCATTCTCTGTGATGTTGAAGTGAGTTATAATCTTTACTAAACAAATAACATCAGTATTTTTTTAAGTTCCATAGTCACGAATGTTTGTAAAAAAATTTTTTTTCTCTCTTTCTCTCTGTCTTTGGTGATACTTTTGTCAGATATTAGAAATGCTTTTGCTGTGTCCCCAGACGTGGTGTCATTCCCAGCTAAAGAATTGTGAGACTCTTTCTAAATGCCATCAATGCCTCTTCAAGGCTGAAGCTACACCAATAATGAACAGCTTAATCATAGCTTACTAGCTGCCGTCAAAACACCAACCCCAGGTCACTAATTTACTCCTAAGAAGTTATGACCCATAATAAACCTGGCTAGACTATTAAGTTCTTATGTAAGGTAAGTCTATCATAGAAAGTGATCACAGATCCAAGAGAATTGTGGAAGGGTAGTTTGCACATAGAAGACTTAATAAATATTGTTGAGAAAATTATTTTTACAGAATTTTACGGATTATTTTTATAGAACTTACATATAAAGATCACAACTTCTAAAGACAGAACATGAGATTCCTTCAGATGTACTTGAGGCCAAATGCCAGCCCTGATGCTCACCAGCTGGATAACTTTGGTGAAACTGTTTCACCTCTCTATGCAGCTCTGCTGATAGAAGATGTGAGGACTTTGGGCAAATATTTGTTTGCAGGACTTCTGTCCATATAAACATTGCTGAGTTACTCAAAATCAGCAATCCTGCAGCCCCACAGAAGAAGTAACATGTCAGCCAGAGGTAGACAATAGTGCCTGAGGCTGCCTTCCTGGAACTCAGCCTGGTCATGAGCTCCAGGACAGCCCACTGAAGCTCCAGTTTGGGCTGAAGCTCCACCAGGTGGAGTAGAGGATTAGAACATACCCTGAGGGGAGGAGCACAGGATGAGAAGCAGGGCCCACTCTACCTGATGTGGTTTCAGGATATCTGGCCCAGATGCTACCTCTGGCCTCTATGTCCCCAGGCACCATAAAAACATTTAGAAAATTAAAAAAAAAAAAGAAAGAAAATTTCATAGGAGACACAGAGGGGGAGGTATAGAAGTGTCCCTGAGATGTGACATCAGAGATGGAGGCCCTACTTGCTTTGGTCTACCGATAGTACTTTCTCTGAACCTCAGTTTCCCTGTCTGTAAGATGGGAATAAAACTTTACCTACTTCCTACAGTTAGTGTGAGTATTAAATAAGGTAATATAATATAAACATTCAGATTCCTAGCACCCAGTAAGCATTCACCTAACCCACACTAGTCAGCTAACATTGCATTCATCTATGTTTATATAAATACACATAAATACATATATTGCAACTCAGTGTCACAAGACCTTTAGGAGACAGGAAAACAGAGGTGTCTGCAGCATTTTTAACACTTGGCTCTATTCTCTGGCAGGTGTGGCAGTCAAAAATCACTGACCACCAAGCCAAAAGGTCAGGGGTGGGGGGGAAGAGTACTCAAATGCTTTAGAATTATTAGTTCTAGCTTCATAAAGTTATGCCCAAGCAGATAGTTATCTATAGCTTTGTTTTTCTGTTCAAATACAGCAAAAACAAAACTTTCAAAGCCTGAATGCCTCAAAATGGAATATAATTGTTTCCATTATCATAATTAATTTAAGCATGGATCATTCCACTTTTATACTTCCAGTGGAATCTTCAGAAGAAAACTCGATGCCAGCTAATCTAAATCTGCTTCTCAGGGGTCTGCCTGCACCATCCCAGGCAACAGCCACACACCACAGCCCTACTCCCTGCATCAGTCACAGGAGCCACAAGACACCAATGTCATGCAAGGGTAGTCTGGTCTCATGTAACAGTAAGCTGTTTGAAAGACATTGAACTTCCTTCTGGTTTGGAATTGCTCTGGCTTTTTTGACATACACACACATGAAAGGAAAGAGAAAAAGAAATAGTTATTTCCTAAGGGATAATCAATACAATCTCTATGGAAAGAAGTATGGAAAATTATCAAAAAACTAAAAGTAGACCTTCCCTTTGGTTCCACAATCCAATTACTAGGTATCTACCCAGAAGAGCAAAAATCATTTTACCATAAGTACATTTGCACTAGAATGTTTATTGTTGCTCATTTCACAATCATCAAGATGTGGAAACACCCAAGTGCCCATCAGCCATGAATGGATTAACAAACTGTGATATATGTAATACCATAGAATACTATTTGGACATTAAAAAGGATGGAGACCTTTATATCTTTTGTTTTTACCTAGATGGAGTTGGAGAACATTCTTCTTCATAAAGTATCACAAGAATAGAAAAGCAAGTATCCAGTGTAGTTGATATTAATATGAAACCAATAGATAAACAAGCACATGCCCACACAAAAGCAAAATTCAAGTTTATTCAAGGGAGGGGGAGGAGAGAAATAGGACAGAGGAGCAGGGAGGCTGACTGGTGGGCTCTCACCTAATGTGCACAAGGTAGGGGTGTACAGCGCACCCCCTGGGTGATGGATTCAACTACAACTTGAACTTTACCTTAGAAATGAAAACAATGCAACCTAAACATTTGTACCCTTTTTTTTTTTTTTGCAGTTTTTGGCTGGGGCTCTGTTTGAACCCGCCACCTCTGGCAAATGGGGCCAGCACCCTACTCCTTTGAGCCACGGGCGCCTCCCTGTACCCTCATATTAATCTGGAATTTTAAAAAACAAACAACAAAAAAGATCATCATTACTGACTCTACCGAGGTAGCACCTGTAGAAGGTGTCTCTCTGCACTGCAGCTTGGTCTGGGGGCTGTGGGGTGATGCGTACGTGTTCCAGCTTTACCATCGTCATTGCCACCACCGCCACTGTCATGATCATCATCACTGTGACTCTCATTTGTTAGCAATTTACCATGAATGGGCTTCCTTTCATGTGTGTTCCAGGCTCTGTCACGAATGCATTATATGTAATGTCTGTTGAATTCTCTTCATAACCCTTGAGCTAGATAGAGGTTAAGTAACTAACTTTCCCAAAGTCACACAGGTAAGAAAAAGCAGAGCCAGGGAATTGCCCTTGGGGGCCTGGCTCCAGAACCCACCCTTGCTCCATAACTGGCCTTTTTGCTAGTATAGACCCAGTGCATAAGACGAGGCATTACACTACCAACGACAAGATGTTTCAGTAATCGTCCTTCCAATCCCAAACCATCTGTAATCACGTAAATTTTCTTGGACTTTCTTCAATTCTCATTTGGTCATTATTAACAAATTTTCTGTCAAACAAGCTGGAAGATATCCTAGAGTCAAGTCTTGAAATTGTTAGACACACAGTTACTGTTCTTTAGTTTTAAATTATAATGTAACAAAATCCTCAGTTTTTGTTTTTTTTTTTTTAACGGAATGGGGTCAGTACCAAGGTCAGTTCGTAATAAAGATTTTTCCAGAAAAAAAAAAATAAAGAAAAAAATAGGAATTGGCAACATACTTTAAGAAAAGCCTGCACGAGCCAGGAAGCAAGAAATGTTTAAATTTTCCATGACATTAAGTGCTGACCACCCAGGGGAATAAGAAAACCACCTGTCTCAGCCAGGCAGTGACCTAGGCTGGGCATGTGGATACCCAGACAGAGAAACCTGTGGAGGCTTCTCCGTCACCTGTCAAATTAGAGGCCCCAGAAGCCCATGAAAAGAACAGTCACACAGGAGCCTGACAACCCAAGATCTGGTCTTAGCTCTGCCTCGAACCAGAGGGGGTCACTTTTGGTAAATCAGCGACCATCTCTCCTTCACCAGTTTCTTTATTGGTCAGAAACCATCTTAAATCTCTCATGGGATTTCAATAAACACCTCAAAGAAAAATACACACAATAGGGCTTTAAAAAGTTTAAAGTCCATATTACATAGGGGAAAAGAAGGATGAAAAAAAATGTGACTGTGAAACAGAGAGATCCTTGTCCAGAGGTCCTGTGAGTGGCCAACTGCCACCTGGCTGCTGAGCTGTTGCCCGAACATCCCTCAGTTTTAAGTCTGAGGAATGCCTGACTCAGTCTCTATAAAACCGTTATATCTGTTCAAATCTTATTCACAAAAAGGAATTTTGCTGCAGAAGAATTCAGTGGATCTGAACATCCCATGGCCATTTGTTGGACTGAATAATTTTTTTTCAAGTTTCCTTTGACAACACTGGGTTCCTGAGATGGCTTCCGGGGGGTGCCGTTGGTGAGCGAGCCTCCCTCCATGAATTTACTTTATTGTTATCATAGCTGGTTTTAATAGCACTTGGAATTTTTCCCTTTCAGACATTCTTACTTGGAATGCACTAGTTTTAATTGTCAAATGTCAGCTTTAGCTACTCTGTTCTAACTCCCTGAATGGGCTATGTTGTTTTCAGAGAGAAGCATTTATCCTTCCCAAACAGGGTCCCCTGGGATAGTAAGTGCCCCTTCCCTGACTCACAGCCCTGGAACGGTTAGGTGAGGTGAAGAAGAGGCTTATAAAACTCTGAGGAGTGTCATCTACCAAACACTGCTGCTGGCCTTCCGTGCCCCATCCCCACTCCCGCCGCACACTGGGGTGCCCTTGCCATTCCTTAGCCATAATAGGCGTCCAGGGTAATGAGCTGAGGCAGGAGTGATGTGCAGGGTCACCTGAAGCAGGTCAGGATTTACAGGCTTCCATTCTGTTTGCTGAGGAGTGGGGGAGAAGGTCCACAAACAAGGCAGAGGGAGGAGCTGGGAAACAGAACGTGACCAGTTGCAAAAGAAAAAAGTTTAGAAGGGAAAGACAACTCCCAGATCACACTTTATGAACCAGAAGTGGTTGTATCATCCCTGGAAAATGTATAATGTTGCAATCAGACCTTGAATGGAGTGAATCAGAAAATAAAACACCCAATCCTTGTTGGGCAATGACTATTTGAAAGCCACCACCATATAAGATGTCTTGGTGGAGTCAAAGAATGTGTGATGTAGCCCTTGAGGAGTTTATATCTATTTGCAGAAGAAAAGATAAAAGACAAGAACATTAGTCTGTATATAATAATTCAAGTACAAATTATGTCAAAGGGCGGCGTATCATTGGATGAGTAACGTAGGAAATTGGCAAAACAGGATTAAAAGGAAAAATAGTTAATGGGTTACAGACATAAATGTAAACCATATTCCAGTTCCCCAGGAGCCTACAAATGAGCGAGGGAATTTTTATGTTAAAAAGTAATTGATAATACTCTGACAAATGCAGTAACAAACATACAGTATATACAAGATAGCAAAATAGCAAAGCAGAGAGGGTGTAATTAACAGCCTGGGGCTATCAGAAAGAGGTCCTAAATAAGATAAAGTTTATAAGATGGTTTTTGAAGCATAAATATAATAGAAGGACAGAGAGGGGAAGAAAGACATTCCAGGCAAAACAAACATCTTAAGCAAAGAAGAGATAGAGAGAAAGCCCCCACTGTATTTTTATATAAATTATGATTGCTAGTATGTAAAGCATGAAATTGGGAAGAAAGGTCAAAAAATAAAGTAGAAGAAGTTGATAGTGGCCAAAGTATATGGGGTTTTCTGTGGCATACCAGGTAGCATGAACATTATCCTGTGGCACTAGGGAGCCAAAGAAGAGTTTAGAGGGGAAGCAACATGACCAGCCTTATGATTTAGAAATATCACTTTGTTGACAACAGAGAAGATCGCCTGGAGTGGGACAAGTCTAGGAGGAAGGAGTCCATTCAAGGGACACATATAATAAACCAGGGGAAAAAATCAACAAAGCTTGAAGAAAGGAAGAGTCATTAGGGATAAATAAAAAGAGGTACATTCATTCAAGATGTAATTAGGGAGGAGAATGGTGTGGGACAGCAACAGGCTGGGGATGAAGAGAAGGCAGGAGTGTGGACTGCAGATCCTCTCCCAAGCCAGAAATTTAGGGGATACAATTTCTACTCATCAGAATGAATAGGAAAGTGCAGGAAAGAAGCGTAGATACAGAAGGAGGTGTGAAGGGAAACTTGGTGGGAGGTCGTGCTAAGTTCGGTTTTGTACCTGTAGTTTCCGAAGAGTTTTTAGGAGATTCAGATCGAGAAGGCATTTGGGTATAAGGGCCTGGAGCACAAGAGAAAGATTTCAGGCAGAAACCTTTGGAAGAAGCTTTGAAAGGGAAGAAAGACTCAGGATGCTCAATCTCAAAAGAACCTAGAAGAAGGCTAAGTGTCTATTGAACAACCAGGTGGTTCTTACTCAGCTTGGTACTCTCCAAGCACAGAGGAAAATGAGAGTTGGAGAATTTGCACGACGCAAATTGCACCTACCCAATACTGAACGGTAACTAAGACTTCATCTCTGCTCATCACATTTCTCTATCACCCGTATTCTCCATGGCAAGCAAGTGACGGTGGTGCGATAGCCCTCTCAGCTACACCCTAGACCCCAGTCACTGTCACTGCGTGAATCCACTGCAAACTACCTTGAGCAACATCTCTGCATCGTGTAACCTAAAGGCAAGAATGGAGCTGGAACAATGAGCGGGATGGATTCTCAGTTACAATGAATGGGGAAGTTCTGGTCTATGCCCCTTCCCACTCCCTTAAAGGCAGAGTAAAAAAAGACACAGAAAGACAAAGGAAATCAACACATGAGTGCATGACTTTCAACATCGTGATCCTGGCCGGGCACAGTGGCTCACGCCTGTAACTCTAGCACTCTGGGAGGCTGAGGCGAGTGGATCCCTTGAGCTCAGGAGTTTAAGACCAGCCTGAGCAAGATGGAGATGCTGTCTCTACTAAAGATAGAAAAATTAGCCAGGTGTTATGGTAGGTGCCTGTAGTCCCACCTATTTGGGAGGCTGAGGCAAGAGGATCACTTGAGCCCAACAGTTTGAGGTTGCTGTGAGCTATGACACCATGGCACTCTAGCCTTGGGTGATAGAGTGAGACTCTCTCAGGAAAAAAAAAAATTATGATCCTGACTTCCAGTAAATGTGGAGGAACACCGTGCTTTAAATCTGAAGGAGCAAATTGTATACTCTTTTCCTTGGGCAGGAGCTAGGATGAGAAGTCCAAAGGAAGAGAGAAAGAGCCAAAAGCATTGCTGGCAGGCAGGCAGGGAAGGGCTGTGACAGATCCCTGCAACTGAAGCTACCTTCTTCACTTTGTTTAACTGTAAGCCTTTGTTTAAATTAAGCAAAAGTCTCTTTATATTCACATTCATGAAAGAAAGCAGGTTCTGTTAGTAGCGCGGCTGACACGAGTTCCATCTGAGATTTCATGGCATCAACTAGTGGAATAATGACTCTGAATTTCTGGTTTGTTGGGACTTTGTGGATGATCCCATCCCTATATTCTTAGGCCCAAGAGGTCTAAGAGATTAGCTTTATCTTTATAGCCCCTGTGGTTCTAGAACACAAACCATGCTTAATCGTATTTCTGGAATTGAAAGAAATTGAGAGACTGAGGCTGCATTTCTTTAATAGGGAACTTGGTAGTATCGATTTCATCCTTCCTATGGGAGTGTAGATAGAACCACCTGGAGACCAGAAGATGAATTTTATAGTGGACACTACAAGCAGTTCCAGAGGGTCCCACTCAGCTTGCATACATGTTCTAATGACCCTCAAGATGGGTTTACCATGGAGTTAATGAAGCTCAAGTTCCTGGGCCTGCCCCCTACCACACTGCCTTCAAACACACACACACCCTTGCCTGGGCCTTGTGAGTGCTGGGAGTTATGGAGAGTTCCAGGCAGAAAGGAGAAGCCAGGATGCAATTAGAAAACATTCCTGCATTACCATTCCTGGCCAACTGGCTAAAGGATCTTTGCATATAGGAGAAAAACCTTCCATGCTGCAGCGAGTTGTGTTTTTGTTTCGCACCCTCTGTAAATAGCCATTGTCACACTAAAGATCGTATCTATCATTTTGCATCCACTTTTTAAACAGTCCTCAAATTGTATAAGGCTCAGGTCCCACAATCTGGGTCTGCTCCTGGTTGAGTGAGAGCATTTTAGAACTTTTAAAATTACTTATAAAGTAATAAAAATACATTTTTAAAACCCAATACATTTAACACTGCAAACTAGATTTCCAGTTTATTTGGGCAACAGGAGGGTATGACAATGAAAGTCTGTCTGTATTCCCTCCCACAGGGCCGCAGTTACCTAGAGCTAGGTCACGGCTGCCCCACTTGGACATACCGTCCGCTGTCCAGTTCGTGGCAGGCAACCCACCACCACCTCTCTTCTCCCTTGTCTCTGGCCCACTTGACTCAGTTGTGTTTGCAAACCTGTCTCTACACCATATGCCTACCAGGGCACTGGCCTTAGGTCTCTAAATGCATTTTCAATGAACGAATGAAGGTGAGACAAATGTTCCCTTGAAGTTGCTTGTCCATAAGACATGCAAAAGCAGAACCAGAAAGGAGATGACAGGTGATGCCAGGAGCAGGCACTGAGGACAAGAAGTCCATGAGACCTATAAAACCAGTGATGGCCTTGGCGGGTGAAGGGACCGCACTAAGAAGGAGCCTCCTCATGGGGAGAAGTGGAGGTCCTGAGGGCAACAGAAGTGAGCTGTCCTAGGGTGGTGCCTGTGGCTCAAAGGAGTAAGGCACCGGCCCCATATGCCAGAGGTGGTGGGTTCAAACCCAGCCCTGGCCAAAAAAAACAAAAAACAAAAAACAAAAAAACTGAAAGTGAGCTGCCCTTCTGCCTACCACCTGTGGACTGTCTAGGATCCAGAAGCTGACCTCATGCTGCCCCAGGAAAGGCGGTCCATAAGGGGTCAGAGTTCACACTGACTACCCTGAGCCATGATGTGGACTCCCATCTATAGACATGATCACTCCCGTTTGGGTGGGAAGCTGTGGAAAGCAGAATTCTAAGGTGACCTCCCTAGTGAGTGGCACCCTTGCATAATCCTCTGCTCTCCAGCATGGGACTGACCAGTAAATGTGATGGCTCCATTGCTATGACTAGTAATACATATTATTTGGTAAAGATGGCAGGGTTTTGAAAATATAACTAAAGTTCCTAATTAATATGACTTTGAGTTAATTAAAAGAGAGATTATCCTGTGTGATCTTGACTCAATCAGTTGAGCCCTTTCAAAGAGACCTATGGTCTTCCTCGAGAGAGACATTCTCCTGCTGGCCTCAGAGAAGCAAACTGCTGGTTCTGGAGCAGCAAAGCATCGAATTCCACCACCAACCCATGAGTTTGGGGAGGAAGACACCAAGCCTCTCGTCAGTCTGACTCCCCAGCCGGCACCTGAACTGTAGCCTGAGGACCCCGCCTGGCCAGAGGCCCCAGACAACGCACGCCTGAATTCCTTACCACAGGGCCTGTGAGATAACAGACGTGTGTGTTGTCATAAGCTGCTAAATTTGGTTTGTTACGTAGCCATAGATAACTAACCCCAAAGTAAAGAAAGTCATAACATAGGTGAAGCGTACAGGGCTGTTTGTATCATCATGAGTGGCTGCAGATGGTTGGGGAAGAGGAGGGAGAGAGCCAGGCCTGAAACATGCCAGGAAGAATGGTTCCGGGCATTCAACACGTACCATTTCCTGTCAACTTCCCAACTCTGCAGGCAAGTAAGTGTTCCGGAGTCCATTTTATAGGCAAAGATGCTGAGTGTCTCAGAGGACTTTAATAACTCATTCTAGGTGGAGGGTTATGCTAACTCAAATGAAGAGCCTCTGGCACTGGAGCCTCACGTCTCTGTCTGCGTCACACCCTGCGCTCTAGGCCCCATGATAGAAGGTCACAGGGCAGCAGAGCAGAGGAGAAGGGCTGCCAGGAGGCGGAATTACAAGATGCCAAGTTCCACCACCACTTCCCTGATTTTTTTTTTTCCACAAAAATTGCTTGATTGGAGAGGGGTAAAGGATGAACTTCTACATGGGCATTTTTATGTGCACAGATGTGCCAAGCCATAGAGGGTATAAATCTCAGAGGACAAATGCCAGCAGTTCTACACGATGATGGGGAAACTGAGGAGGGCTGTGGCTATCCACTTTTCCCAAATTCACATACACAAAAAATTAAATAAATAAATAAAATAAATTATGCTCCCCTACATATACACACTCCCAGGCCTACAGAGGGAAAACAGCTCTTGTCCAAATCATCTGGGTCATGCAGACCCTCACATTCAATGCTGACTGCTGCTGACTTCATCCAACTTTCACTGAAAAACTCATCTCCTCAGCCCCAAAGCCTTCAGGATAAAAATCTGTTTGGCTTTTGCTTTTTTTTTTTTAAACTGTTTTACTTTTTTAATGTTGCTCAAAATAGTTTTCTCTGCTCAGATAATTTTGCAATATTCCTTATCCCACCGATCTCTTCCCCGTAGAGGACCTCCCTGCCACACACATCTCCAAGCTGGTGGGAGCGCTTCCAGGCTCCTGTGCGGGAGCATGTCCGCACCTCCCCCAATTGGCCTCCTTGCATTGAAGACCGGGGGGCTGGGGTGGGGCTGAGCCAGGGAGGTGTGGAGGAAAAGGACTCTTGTCTTTCTGAGCGGCAGGCAGAGTAATGCCCTCTCCCTACCGCACCCCCGGGTTCGCGTCCTAATCCCAGGAATCTGTAAATAGGTTATATTAAGTGGCAAACAGGAATTAAGGTAGCAGATGGGATTAAGGACAGGAATCAACTGAGCTTACAATCAAGATGTTTATCCTTACAATAGGGTTAACTCAGAAGAGGGGTGCAGAAAATGGGGGGATTTATAAAGCATAACGTGGTAAGAATTTAACCCACAATCAATGGCTTTGAAAATGGAGGAAGGGGCCAGGAGCCAAAAAGCATGGGTGGCCTCTAGAAGCTGGAAAGGGCAAAGGAACAAGTCACCCCAGAGCCCCCAGAAGGAGGCGCAGCCTCCTGACACCTGGATTTTGATCCACTGAGACCCACTGGGGAGTTCTGACCTCCAGAATGGCAAGACAACAAATCTTGTAGTTTTAAGTCACTGAATCTGTGGGAATGTGTTGCAGGAGGAACAGGAAATAGTATTACCTAGTCGTTGAGAGGCGCCTACACACCTAACCAGCCCGCACACAGGCCCCCAAGAGGAACGTGGGTTGGACTGCTCTGTCGCTTTCTGACATGTCAGGAAATTGTCTATTTCTGAAGACTTATTTACATAAGCAACCTGATCAGATTCAAAGAGTGAGCTCAAGGGGCCTTGCAGATTGCCCGCATGAACTATTGTCCCATCAGGCCGCCTTCTGACACCACCCGATCTTTTCAAGGTTCAGAGTTCTGAGACCTAAGCAGGCCAGGCGTGCCACGAGAGAGCCACGTGCACGTGAGGGTGTAAATAAATTAAACCCAAAGTATGTGTGTACATAGTGCGGCTGTTTATTTTCTTTGCTGCTAGCTATTTAGCTAGCTTCTTGAGTGCAGGTTCTTTGCTTTATTTACTGATGTGCCTATTAACTCCTTAACTCAGTGTTGGGTAATGGATTCTCTCCCAAGGAGGAACTGATCGCAGAAGCCTTTGAACCTTCCCAAGTTTAGCCCGACGGAAGCTCTGCCATGCCCCCTGCTGTAGAGCCCTCCTAGTTAGAGCCCTCCTAGTTAGAGCCCAGCGGGCGGCTATCTGACTCCAGTAACTTCCTCCCCGCCGATTCCCCACCTCCCCCGACTCCGGGGTAGGGGTGGTGGGATCACTGTGTCCCGGCTGAATTTCATACACATTGAGTGAGATTTGTCCCAAAAAACATATCCCAGAAAAGTGAAAGGCTTCATTTTCTCCGTGGAAATGTAGCCAAGTCTGATAGTGGAGCTGCGAGATGTGCATCGTCGCTGTCTGTGCGCTAAGTCCCTGAAACGGAGGGGAGAGAATGTAGGGGGTCGGGTCCGTTGCAAACTTTGCTTCCTTTCAGGGGGTCCAGCTTGCGTCCAAAGAGGCCAGCAAGACGTGACCCGCGGTCGCGCACGTCTGTGGCGCAGCCTTGGCGGCGGCTGGAGGACAATCCCGGCGGCCGAGTCCCTCCTCACCAGCAGCAGCCGGGCGGGGCAGCCCCGCTGCGCACACCCAGCCCGGGGCCCGGAGCTCCCCAGCGCGCCACCTGCAAGCCCCGACGCGGCGTTGCAGCCCTTCCTTCTTCCTTCTGTGCGTCGGCTCCCGAGCTCCAGGGCCCCTAGCCCCGATCCCCGTCCCGGGCCCTGGCTCCCTCCCACCCTCTCCGCCCCGGCGGCCGCTCTGCCCGCTGCAAAGAGTTAAGAGCCGGCTTGGCAGACTCGGCCGGCGGCCGCAGGTCCCGGGCCGGGCTCGCCGCTCCTGATTGGCTGTGCGCCTGTCAGTAGTAAAGAGTATCAGATAGCAAACTTGGGACCTTCATAAAGGCGTGGTGCTGATACTCCGCAATCGCCGGCAGCCTATGACATCAGCCAGGAACGCCTGGGATGCCGCTGCTCCGGGCCAACCTCCGAGGAGTAGGAGAGTTCTGCCGGCTAAGAGTTAATTAGCCCCGCGCGGCGAGGGGGGAGGCGCCAGTTTTCTGGGGACACTGGCTGCCACCGTACTCCTCCTACCCAGGGGAGCTCACGGAGAGTTGGATGAATTCCGGGCTGTTAGCTGCGATCAGCCGGGCTCCCAAGAGCCTGTTCCTGGTGGAAAAAAGGGGGGCGTCTGGCAAAGGGACCAGCGGCTTCCCGAGCCTGTCAACATGACACTTCTGGGGTCTGAGCACTCTTTGCTGATTAGGAGCAAGTTCAGATCAGGTAGGGCTAAGACATTCAGCATTCCTTCTTAAACTTTCCTCTTCCACCCTTCTCAACTCTAGAACTGCTTTCCAATGAATGTTTCAAAGCTCGACTTTGTTCCCCCAAAGCTCATTTTGGAAGCGAAGAATTTTATCTGACTTTGGGGACCTTTGAATGTCTTCCGCGGTGAATGCTTTGAGTTGTGGAGTGTGGTTTTTCGTTTGTGAAAAGGCCCATCCTTTGTTTTTAAATTATTTTATTTTTTTCCCCTCTGAATCTATGAATAGAAATTTTGTAGGGGTACATCCAAAAGAAGCAACTTTGAAAATGAACAAATAAGGGATTTCAACCTTGGGAGCTGTGTGGTATCAGTTGTGCTTGCTGAGTAGAGGAACCTGACGCTGTGTGTTAGGTACAGAGGTCACTTAAAATGTAGCTAATCCAAACAAATGTATTTCCCAAAAAAGTCACTTGAGGGAAGTAAAAATAGCAAATTTGGAGCACACCAAGTATTTGAAATGACATCACTGTAGGAAAAAAAAAAAAAGAAAAAGAAAGCCCAGTGCCACAAATATTTTTTCCCAAACCATCTGATATTTATAAATAGAGGATTTTCCCCTAAATTTCTGTGTTAGTGGCACATGGAGAAACTTCTCAAAAGACGCTGAGTGGAGGTGAGTAGAAGGGAGCCATGGGACCGCTGATGGCTCCTCAAGAAGGGTTTGTTCCGCGACCATGGATATTGTCGCTGTGTGGGTTTCCACTGATAGACAAGGAGACTCTTGACTGCTGGAGTTATTTTTCAGTGGTTTTGTGTACAATGTTGGTTTTAAAGTTGAACAATCCATTCAATAATGGCAGAACTTCTGTTTAGGAGACGGATTACTTTTATGAGACCTCTGATGTGAACATTTGACATAATAGGTGTCAGAAAGACATAGGTGGTGTAGCTTGTTGAAGCTAAGTTGTCCTTAGGTCTTCTAAACAGGGCCACCCAATTGTTTCACTTGGGACAGATGCTTCGAAAATGAGGAAAGTGGATGCTAGCAAGTAAGGGTCGTCCTTGACTTTCTTAGTTGCCCTTGATTTTTAGATGTCTGTGGGGTCCAGTGAAGATTTTTCGTAGGATCTGCACGGTTGGAGCAAGTTAGAAACTAAAGAGCTTAGAAACAAGCCCCGGTGCCCCTGAAACTCCAGGCCTAGGCCCTCAGCCTCCAGGGTCAGCAGTGGATTAAAACTGTCCTTTCCATGCTGTGGTAAGGTGGTTGGTCGGTTAATCAGCTAGAGACCTTACCACAGCTTTGTAATGTGGTGGAAACTGCAAGGCAACACTGCCACCTTTCTGAGGAACAGAGGATGCAGAACCGTTTTGTGTGAAGCTGCATTCATCTCCAACACTTTTGCCAGTTTAATGTGAGAGGGTGGAGAGGGGGTGGTTTGTCTCTAAAGGGATGTACTTGATAGTAGGCTTGCAAAACAGACTTCCCAAAAGGAATCTCTCCTTCAGCTAAAGTACAGTGGAGAAGGAAAGTGATTTGGGGGCCACCAGTAATTCCCATCTTGGCAGATTTGTGACATCCTGGGGTCTCCTAAGATCTTGATCCTGAAACTTCAGAGAATTCCAGCCACACCTTTCCTTTTAATCTTTTACAGGCTTTTGTGTCCTAAGGAAGGGTGGCTAGGGAAAACGTGATAGCAGAGCAGAAGCAGGCATGCTTAATCCTTCATCTTTGATGGAAAGGGAACCTGGAGTCTGGGAAGGACAAAGGGATTTGGTCATCTGAGATGCAAAGATAATAGTCTCTTGAAAGACAGAGCTTAAAAACAAGCCGAATGTGAAACACAGAAAATGTAGAGTTGTGGATGGTGGCTCTTCTTTCTGGATGTAATTATGCATAGAGCGGTACCAGCATGGGGTCTGGCTGGCTGTGCGTTCAAGGCCTCTCTGTAAGACAGCTGGCTTGTTTACTTTGTCACTGACAGTGGATGACGACGGCCTCCTCATTTTGATCTCTCTGTCTTCTTCTTCTTCCTCTTCTTCTTCTCCTTCCTCTTCCTCTTCCTCTTCTTCTTCTTCTCTTTCATGAGCAACTCAAACTGTAAATTCATATGACAGTTTCTATCTCACTGCAAATATTTGCCTTCCTAGTACGTTCTAGTAATATGTATTTCATTAAAAGTATTTTGAAAACTAAAAGCAACTAAATTGTTCTCTGATGATAGCAATGGACTCACAGTGACAGGACGTGTTTATATGTGAATAGAAAGCTTCTTGAACGCCAACTGCATCTGACCAACGTTCTATGTGCTGTATTTGTGTGACCTTGTGACTAAGGACAAAATAATCATACAGCAGCAGTAAACTGAAAGTTTACATATATGAAACATGTTTAATGATATAAAGTCACATAGTTGAGTGTGTGACTCTGGGGAAAGACTAGCTGGGTTTTAGTAGTTGCTTGTTTATCAGCTGTGTGACCTTGAACCTTATTGCATAAGTGTCTGTGCCTCAACTTGCCACGTCTGAATAACGAGGATGATCGAATGGAATAATACAAGCAGATTTAGAACCGTACCCAGCCCTTAGAAACCTTTGAGAAATATTTATCTATGATTGATATTTTGATGTGAAATGGGGTCCTCGTTGGTCACTTCCTCTCTCTGGGTCTTGGTTACTTAATCTGTAAATGTCAGGATTTGGTTACATTTTATAGTTCTCTGAAAATACATAAATATTGTGAATAAGAAGAATTGTGATTAGGCTGTGTGTCATTTGGGCACAAAGGGTAGGTAGTTTACATAAATGTAATAATTTTTGCTTCTTTTAAACAAACCACATTATTACAGTTTTAAATTTTCTTACTCTTGTTCATTCAATATCTGTAATCAGTGTCACTGGCAAGGATTTTTCTCAATAACAGTCTTGTATCTTACAAAATACAAGGTTTGCACACACACACATACCTCTGCGCATGTGTGCGTGCACACACACACCCTCCTCATACACGAAGGATCTAAAGTAGACAAAGGTCCACTGTGCATTTCACTACTAAAGAGCTGTTGGGTTTGTTTTGCTGCTATCTCCCTACCCCACCATGTCCTCATCTCACACAACCCCAGCAAAGACAAACCCTGGTGACAACCATGACCTAGTTCCCACCCCCACAAACGTTAAGGTTGTCAGATTTAACAAATAAAAATGCAGGATGCCCGGCTCAGTTTGAATTTTGCACAGTGATTAGTTTTTTTTAATATATAGCAATATTTTGGACAGAGTTTATCTGGACTCTGAATTTCACTGGTGCTTGGGATTTTATGTGGCAACTCAATCTGAGCAGTCTTTACTCAACACTCTGCTGTTCTGTCCTATATCCCGTCAAGCTCTTGAGATTTCCCCAAAGATGCCCCCAAACGCAGGACTTTTATTTTAGGCATAAAAGCAGAAGACTTGGAATGGGGAGGGGTACTGTGAGAATAAGCCCTGGGGCCCATGGAATCCAGCCAGCTTGTGAAGTGTGGAAGAATGTGGGGGCTTGCTTCTGGTTTTCTGGCGAGATAAGCTGGGCGGCAGGCTGGCAGTCAGGAGGCAGGGGCAGGGGCTCTAGGAGTTGGAGCTGCAAGTGAAAAAAGCCAGGGAAAGTACAAAGCAGCCCCTCAGGAAGCGGCGACCGTACTCAGCTGAGTGTCAGGCAGTGAGACCCACTAGCACTGTGCTCTTCTTCCCCCGCCAGCACCCAGCGTCGGGGATCTGGCACCTGCAATCCTTTGCTTGTCCTTCCAGAGAGAGCTACGGTCAGCTCAGCAGGACCCTGAGGTCATTCCTCTCTGTTCTTTCTCTATTCTCCATCCTTGATAAAATAAAAGGACTACTGATTCTTACTTTAAGCTTGGTGCTTAACATCTCTGGGACTGAATTTTCTCTCTTGAGAATCGAGGTCAAACTAAAAAGTTGGTCACCACGATCTTTACCCTAATGGACACTATTAAGGAAATTTCTACATGAGCTCAAGAGAAGCCCAGGATACAGTCCTACCTTCTCCATAAATTAGTATTCTAGCTTAGGACAAATAATTTAACGTAAAAGAGTATCTTTCCCTTATTATGTAATATATATGTATCTAATTTTTCTTCCTGAGACAGAGTCTCACTCAGTAGACCTGGGTAGAATGTCATGGTGCCATAGGTCACAGCAACCTCAGCCTACTGGGCTCCAGAGATCCTCCTGCTTCAGCTTCCCAAGTAGCCAGGACTATAGGTGCCCACCACAAAGCTCGGCTTTTTTTCTATTTTTATAGAGACAGGGTCTTACTCTTGAGTTCAAGCAATCCACCTGCCCTTGCCTCCCACAGTGCTAGGATTTCAGGTGTGAGCCAAGGTGCCCAACCTAAGCAGTTCTAATTTAATCAACTGTCTTAGACTTGTTTTTATCTTCTATAAAATAGAGGATTCTTACTGGTTCATCTCTGCTTCCATTCCTAAGATTTGATGTTTTTCCAAGTGAATGGCCCTAAGTATTTTTGATCAAAGCATAACAATATGAGAACACAATTAGCCAGAACTTAAAAGATGAATGCATTTTAATTCTTAAATGGTAATTTAAAATCTTTCTTAAAAGTCAAAGGAACATTCAAGATCTGGCTCAGGTCACATGCTTGAAACCATCCCTCTCTCCCCAAGTCCAGCTGTATTACCTTTACTTCCACACCACATGTCTGTCCCTCATCATCACTGTAGCAACAACCCAGCACCCACCTCTCCTGCCCTGGTTTATTCCATAGCTCTTATCACTCTTGGACAAACCAAACTTTTTACATGTTAGTTTATTATTAGCATGTAAGGGTAGACATTTTTGTTTGTTTTTCACCAGTTTTATTCCCTAGCAGGGAGAACAGTGTCCAGCATAGAGAAGGCATCCACTAAATACATGTTAGATAAGTCTGTTTATTCTTTCCCCAAAGACTATTCAAAATCAATGAAAGCAAACGATATATGTTTACTGTTAGGCATGTAACTCTATGTGTGCTAGGACTAGATTTAAAGGGGGGAGGGAGTGTATATAAGTACAAAATTCAGAAGTGTAGCAGAGCAGGAGAAGCCGGGGGAGCAAACAGGGCATGGCTCAAAGGTGAGCAGGTTAGTCACGGTTTTAGGTTAGGCAACAGTTGCATGCACATTTATTATTAATCAAATTAGTGAAATGAGGATCATTTACAAATCAATGAGGATAATGTGATCGTGTGTCATGGACCAAGAATTGTGATTAATCCAATTTCATATACCTGAGATCCTTTTCTTAAAAAAAGTATAAATGCTGTAGAACCAGGAAGAGTAGCATTCATCTTTTATCTGCTACATTATATGACAGAAAGAGTCAGTAAGATTTTGTCACCTCAGCTTGGACCTTATTGAATGGGCTTTATTCTAAATGGATTGAATTGCAGAGCTGTAGAAGCACATGGCAGAAACAAAGCGCTCCACCCAGGGTACGGATTATACATACTGAGAAAAGGCCCAACCTGAACAGGACATGTTGTGGCAGAATGCCCTCCATCTCCTTTACTTACATCTCATTAGGGAGACTTTGCTACTGTCTAACGGATAAAGAGCAGCTATCTTGCATCTCTGTCCAGATCGGGAAGGAGGAGCCAGCAGGTGCATCTCCCAGGTCCCCGCCTTCCTAGTTCTAGGAGTGGAGCCCTTGTGGGGGCCCATTTCTGACTCCACGAACTTAGGAACGTTAGCCCAGTTTAGTGGATCTCCCTTTCAGGAGTTGTAAGGTGATTCATGGTCTTCATGTCCCCAGGACTTTATGAGAAAAAGATCTTTGTAGAATTATTACGGGCTTCTTTTACAGAAAGAAATCCTTACTCACTGGACCATGTGAGTTGCACAACAGAGAAGCATAGAGAAGCTAAAAGGTTTGGGGGATTTTTA
Organism: Otolemur garnettii; assembly: GCF_000181295.1. Taxonomy (NCBI): domain Eukaryota; kingdom Metazoa; phylum Chordata; class Mammalia; order Primates; family Galagidae; genus Otolemur; species Otolemur garnettii. The sequence continues at coordinate 6,459,304 of NW_003852441.1, read as the reverse complement.
GTAAATAGAATTAATAATACAACAGCTAAGTAGGAATTTTGCAGTCTTATCATTTTACTTCTTTGTTTGTTTTTGAGAAAGACTCTCATTTTGTCACCCTCAGTAGATTGCCCAGGCATCCTAGCTTACAGCAACCTCAAACTCGTGGGAAACTCTATCTCAAGCAAACCTCTTGCCTCAGCCTCCCAAGTAGCTGAAACTACAGTTGCCCACCACAATGACCAGCTATTTTTAGGGACACGTCTCGCTCTTGCTCAGACTGATCTAGAACTACTGAGCACAGGCAATTGACCTGCCTCAGTCTCCCAGAGTGCCGGGAATACAGGCCTGAGCATCTGGCCTCAGCCCTATGATTTTAGTTCTTAGATTCTCAATTTTATTAAGCAGGGTAGTGCTTACTATTTTCCCCAGAATAGCTAGTAAGATCGGCTTTACTCAACCAGATTTGAATCCTTATCCTTAGGTAAAACATAGAGAGGCCTCCAATATTTCTTAAAATATGGAAGCAAAACTCAACAAAATTCAAGTAGATGGGAGGGGAGAGAAGGGGATGGGTAAATTCACAACTACAGTGACAACACACAGGTACATCACCCACTTCCTGAGAGAGGGACATACTTACAAGTTTGACATAAAATATAGAAAAGCATAATATGTGCATACCCCAGTAATATGCATATGCTGAATTTTTATTCTTTTTTATTATATAAAAATTATATACTATAAAGTAAAAAGTATATACTATATATACTATATAATTTCATGATATAAATATAATTAATTTATTATATATTTATTTTTTTATTCTGAAAATAAAATAAAATGTATCATTTATTTGCAGAAGTTGAGAATAAACAAGGCTGATTTTTGACTTTTATTATACAGCAAAGTGCACTCTGGAACCCCCAGGGGGAAGATAGTGTCTTCCTTCCTCCTCCTGGTGAGGGGGATGAATTCTCTTGTTCTACTACGGAGTACTTTCCTTATCAGTACAACACTCCCATGTTTGCTGTATTCAGCCACGTTAGATCACTAGAGAAGCTGAATTCAAAGTGAATTAAGCTACTGTACTATTGTAGAATGTGTTTATTAGAGTCTCTCACGTATGCGAATTCAGCTCTCCTCCAGGCCAGTGGCTCATGCCAGTAATCCTAGCCCTTCGGGGGGCTGAGGTAGGTGGATCCTTTGAGCTCAGTAGTTCAAGATCAGCCTGAGCAAGACAGAGACCCCATCTCTATTACAAAAAATTAGCTGGGCAGCACCTGTGATTCAAAGGAGTAGGGTGCTGGCCCCATATGCTGGAGGTGACGAGTTCAAACCCAGCCCTGGAAAAAAAGAAAAAAAATTAGCTAATCATTGTGACAGGTCCCTGTAGTCCCAGCTCCTTGGGAGGCTGAGAGAGGAGGATTTCTGGAACCCAGGAGTTAGAGGTTACTGTAAGCTAAGCTAAGTCCATGGCACTATAGCCCTGGGTAACAGAGCAAGATTCTGTCTTAAAAAAAAAAAAAAGGAAAAGAAAAGAAAGAATTTAGTCCTCATTGGTGAGCACAGCAATGATAAATGAATACATAGATTCTCAAATAGTTAATTATCTTGAAGAGCACCTCCCATCTGGCACCCACTTGAATGACCACCTAAGTAAATTTTTTTACCCCTCAATGGCCTCCTTCCCTTTGGTTCCTTCAGTAGTACAAAAGCATCAGTCAGTTGCTTCTCATAAAATATAGATGAGTCTTTCCAGGGAATATCCTCATTTCACAGATGATGTGAAGTGACTGGAAAAGATCCCCAAAGCTGTTCTGCCTTCTCCAGTTTCCAGACATATTCTCCCTTTAGGAAGCCATTCAATCTTGTTTACCTCCTGACTGGTTAGGCTGATTTTTCAGTCTGAGGTAAAGTTCCACAAGGAAATTTTTTTTTTTTTTTTTTTTTTTGAGACAGAGTCTCACTTTGTCACCCTCAGTAGAGTGCCAAGGCATTACAGCTCACAGCAAACTCCAGCTCCTGGGCTTAGGCGATTCTCTTGCCTCAGCCTCCCAAGTAACTGGGACTACAGGTGCCCACCACACCACCCGGCTAAGGAACTTTTTGATACTCAATGTTGAACAGCATATTCTGACTGAATTTAAATTTTTGTGGGGCCCAATTGCCCTGTATGGAGCTTCCAAAAATAGTTAAATTCAGAAAATGCTGTTCCACATTAATTAAACAAGTTCCCTTCCTGTTCTTGTTTAGATGCCTAAAGGTTTTTACAAGGTGATAATCAGATGATATGCATTCCCAGCCTTTTTATCAGGAAACAGAATATCGTAAGTATTTCGGAAGCTGCTACATGGCAGCATAACTCTTGTTTTAAAGATTGTATCATATTCCACCAAGTGAATGTATAGTAATTTACTAGAGTGTTTCAACTCATTTAGAAAATTAAGCCAGTTATAATTTTTATATGCACGTGTTACAAATAGCTCTACTATGAAATTCATTATGCAAGAGAAGAAAATCTTTTACTTCCTTTGGAGTATTTTATAGGCAACTCATTCTTTAGAGCAAATACCTAACTGTGAGATAGTGGGTTTGCATCTTTATGATTTGTGATGGTAAGCCACTATTTGTGGAGCACTTTCAATGTACCCAGCCTGATTAATCCCAGGCCTACTTCTATTTGGTGAAGAAAGTTTTCCCTGCAGTAGAACTAACTCTGAGTTACCTCAGGTACTTATCCAATGGTGACAGGTGTCCAATGAGCCTTTCGCACCTTTCAGTAGAAAATGATTACCTAATACCTCAGGACTCTTCCACATGGCCTATTTGGGTTCACGTGTTATGGGATATGAACCTGTCTGCTCCATCATACCATGATGATTATTGTAACCAAGGCTCTCACCTCTCCCCATATGCCCATTGCATACACCAAACTGTGCCAGGTAAGAATACCCCTCTTCTGGGCCACAGCTCCAGGCATCTACCCAATTGCTGTTATTGTCTGTTGACTTCCTAAATAGTGATTTAACAAGTCCCTTTGGGTGGCACCCATGGCTCAAGGAGTAGGGCACGGCCCCATGTGCTGGAGGTGGCAGGTTCAAACCTGGCCCTGGCAAAAAAAAAAAAAAATTGCCTTGTGTCTAGTACTAATTAATCTATAAATTATACATGCCATTCTCCTCAAATTCTAGCATTTAAAAATGAAACTTTATTATTTTTCCGATTACTATGAGGGCACAAATGATCAGGTTGCATTATTTGCATTTCTAAGGTGAAGTTCAAGTTGTTGTTAAGCCCCTCACCTGGGGGTTGTGCTGCATACCTTTATGTTATGCCCACTAGCTGAGAGCTTATCTCCCCCTCTTGCCTCCCCCATCTTTTCCTCCCCCTCCCCACTATTTGAATATAATTGTGTTTCTCTCTTGAGTGGCCATGTAGTTCTTTATCTATTGGTTTCATATTAGTATTGATTACATTGGATACTTGCTTTCCCATTCTTGTGATACTTCACTAAGAACAATGTGTTTCAACTCCATCCAGGTTAATATAAGAGATGTAAAGTCTCTAACTTTTTAATGGCTGAATAGTATTCCATGGTGCACACATACCACAGTTTATTAATTCACTCATGGGCTGACGGGTGCTCAAGTTGCTTCCACATCATAGTGATTGTGAATTGAGCTGCAATAAACAGTTTAGTCATTTAAATGTTCTTATGATAAAATAATTTTTCTCTTCTGAGTAGATACCTAGTAGTGGGATTGCAGGATCAAATAAAAGGTCTACTTTTAGCCCTTTAAGGTTTCTCCTTACTTCTTCCATAGAGGTTGTATTAATTTGCAATCCCACCAGAAGTTTTTTGTTTTGTTTTGTTTTGTTTTTTTATTGTTGGGGATTTGATGAGGGTACAAAGAACCAGGTTTACACTGATTGCATTTATTGGGTACAGTCCCTCTTATAATTGTGTCCTGCCCCCAAAAGGTGTACCTCACTCCTTGCCCCCCACTTCCTCCCTCCTTCCCTTTCTCAGCTCAATTATTAGGACATTAATTGTCCTCATATCAGAATTGAGTACATAGAATTCTTGTTTTTCCATTCTTGTGATGCTTTACTAAGAAGAATGTGTTTCACATCCATCCAGTTTAATACAAAGGCTGTAAAGTCTCCATCTTTTTTAATGACTGAATAGTACTTCATGGTATACATATATCACAACTTGTTAATCCATTCCTGGGTTGGTGGACATTTAGGCTGCTTCCATATTTTGGTGATTGTAAATTGAACTGCGATAAATAGTCTAGTGCAAATGTACTTATGATAAAAGTATTTTTTCCTTCTGGGTAGATGCATAGTAATGGGATTGCAGGATCAAATGGAAGGTCTAGTTTGAGTTCATTGAAGAATTTCCATACTTCCTTCCAAAAAAGTGTAAACCTCAGTTTATAAGAGAAAAAAATTTAAGAAACTTTTAAAAACCAACAATGATAATAAGAGATTTGCTCTGACTTAAACATAGTTATATAAGAAATATCTAGTAATTAGTATCAGGAGTAAAACAGACAAATACTGTCAGCATATCAGAATTGTGTGTGTAGAAACACATACATATACACATATATTTATGTATATATGTATAGATTTAGCCTCTAATAATGGTGGCCATTCAAATCCACAATAAAATATACAATGAAAGTTTGTTGAAAAAATTGACTATCCATTTGGAGATATATGAATTGAGATGTTTTATAATATATCTTAAAATACATTTCTTGGGGATTAAAGAGCTAAGGAAATCTACAAAATATTCAAAGAAGACAGAGAGCAAGTCTATAATTTCAGAGTAGGACAAGTCTTTGCAAGCATGTTACCAAGGCCTGAGTAGAAATGCAAATGGATGCATTTGATCATTTTCAAACTTCACATGCAAAAAAAAAAATCATCAAAGGAAATTCTAAAGTCAAACGGCAGATTGAAAGAAAGTAATTGAGAGTGTTGGCAAGACAAAATTATTAGAAGGAACTTAAACAATAAGATTAAATGCAAACAGACTAACAGAAAGACAATTCAAGGGGAGAAATGGTCAGTAAGCATCTGAAACATGCTCAGTTCAGCAGCATCCGAGAAAAAGCAAGTTAAAACACCAAGATACGGGTGGTGCCTGTAGCTCAGTGAGTAGGGCACCGGTCACATACACCAAGGGTGGCAGGTTAGAACCCGGCTGGGGCCAGCAAAACATTAATGACAGCTGAAACAACAACAAAAAATTAACCAGGCATTGTGGTGGGTGCCTGTAGTCTTAGCTACTTGAGAGGCTGAGGCAAGAGAATTGCTTAAGCCCAAGAGTTTGAGGTTACTTTGAGCTGTGACACCACAGCACTCTACCAGCAGTTACATGATTAGACTCTGTCTCAAAAAAAAAAAAAAAAGAAAAGAAAAGAAAAGAAAGACCCACTGAGATACCATTTTTTAAAAACTGATTAATGAAAATTTAAACTGTTGATAATATCAAGCAGAGAGTGTGTATGAAGATACAGGTATGCATACTCTGTTGGTGAGCAACCATATCTAGAAAGTCTTAAACGCCATCTTGGTTTTCTTTTAAGTGAGCCCCACCATCAACTATGATACTTCAGGGTATCTGATCTAAAGAAATACTTGTCTGTACAGGTATTTTAATGGCATCATAGTTTATAACGCCCAACCTAAAAAAGATGTAAACAACTAAAATCCATCTGTGAGGGCACAGTTAATTAAATTACGATACATTTGTATCAAGCAATGCAGTAAAATATAATGCAAAGCAAGAAAGAAATGGTAAAATTCTATGTAAACTGACATGGAATGATCTCCAAGACACAATTTTTTTTTAAGAGGATTATGGTTATCACAGGAATGGAAAAGCAAATATCCAATGTACTCAATACTAATATGAAGCCAGTAGATGATTGAATATGTGCCTCCATAAGAGAAAACTTAATTGAATTCAAGTTGGGGGGAAAAGGGGAGGAGGGTAGGGAGAGAGGAGAGGAGGGGGACAGAGGTGTGCTCCCACCTAATGGGCACAGTGTAGGCGTGTACATTTCCTAGGTGTGA